>NW_027260815.1:15000-130000 GCF_045791955.1 Oncorhynchus clarkii lewisi
CCAGTACTATTGATTAGTTGTATTTAGAACCCTAGTACTATTGATTAGTTGTATTTAGAACCCCAGTACTATTGATTAGTTGTATTTAGAAGCCTAGCACTATTGATTAGTTGTATATGATGGAAGGTGATTTACAACCCCAGTACTATTGATTAGTTGTATTTAGAACCCCAGTACTATTGATTAGTTGTATTTAGAACCCCAGTACTATTGATTAGTTGTATTTAGAACCCCAGTACTATTGATTAGTTGTATTTAGAACCCTAGTACTATTGATTAGTTGTATTTAGAAGCCCAGTACTATTGATTAGTTGTATTTAGAACCCCAGTACTATTGATTAGTTGTATTTAGAACCCTAGTACTATTGATTAGTTGTATTTAGAAGCCCAGTACTATTGATTAGTTGTATTTAGAACCCTAGTACTATTGATTAGTTGTATTTAGAACCCTAGTACTATTGATTAGTTGTATTTAGAACCCCAGTGCTATTGATTAGTTGTATTTAGAACCCCAGTGCTATTGATTAGTTGTATTTAGAACCCCAGTACTATTGATTAGTTGTATTTAGAACACCAGTACTATTGATTAGTTGTATTTAGAACCCTAGTACTATTGATTAGTTGTATTTAGAACCCCAGTACTATTGATTAGTTGTATTTAGAAGCCTAGTACTATTGATTAGTTGTATTTACAACCCCAGTACTATTGATTAGTTGTATTTAGAACCCTAGTACTATTGATTAGTTGTATTTAGAACCCTAGTACTATTGATTAGTTGTATATGATGGAAGGTGATGTACAACCCTCAGGCTCAACTTGCCTTAAGAGTCGGCTGCAATGTGAAACACACCCTCCCTCAGTCTATCATCACCAGAGTGAGAATCCAGGAGCATAACATGGTTAACCTGAAGGAAATGTGATGATGAATAATTCTGACTCATAATGGTGTTGATGGTCCCTCTCCCTCCCTCTCCAGTGACAGCTACATGGTTAACCTGAAGGAAATGTGATGATGAATAATTCTGACTCATAATGGTGTTGATGGTCCCTCTCCCTCCCTCTCCAGTGACAGCTACATGGTTAACCTGAAGGAAATGTGATGATGAATAATTCTGACTCATAATGGTGTTGATGGTCCCTCTCCCTCCCTCTCCAGTGACAGCTACATCGTGTGTGTAAAAGCCGTGGTGATGGTGAGGGATGATTCCAGTGGAGGCTGGTTGGTCCAGGACGGGGGGGCTCTGAGTAGAGTGGGAGTCTGCAGGGTCCTGCCCCCCGAGCTGGGGCTGGGACTCGCCCCCCTGGGTCGCTCCCACTTCTTCATCCATGGAGAACGTCTACGGGACAAACAGGTGAGGGACAAACAGGTGAGGGACAAACAGGTGAGGGACAAACTCATGTGAGCATCAGACACACACCAAATATACACACACACACACACACACACGCACACACACACACACACACACACACACACAAAATAGGTTTTATTACAAAGTCTTCTGTAGTCAACATGCTGTCACTATGACAACTAGTACAGTACAATATAGTCTAGTCTTCTGTAGTCAACATGCTGTCACTATGACAACTAGTACAGTACAATATAGTCTAGTCTTCTGTAGTCAACATGCTGTCACTATGACAACTAGTGCAGTACAATATAGTCTGGTCTTCTGTAGTCAACATGCTGTCACTATGACAACTAGTACAGAACAATATAGTCTGGTCTTCTGTAGTCAACATGCTGTCACTATGACAACTAGTACAGTACAATATAGTCTAGTCTTCTGTAGTCAACATGCTGTCACTATGACAACTAGTACAGTACAATATAGTCTGGTCTTCTGTAGTCAACATGCTGTCACTATGACAACTAGTACAGTACAATATAGTCTAGTCTTCTGTAGTCAACATGCTGTCACTATGACAACTAGTGCACTAGTTGGACTCATTGTTCTGGTCTCATCTCGACTGAAGTTGGTCTCCAATACAACACTGCTAAATAATTATCATGATGATTGATTGACAGGTTGATTGATTGACAGGTTGACTGATTGAATGACGTGTCTGTTGTGTGATTACTCAGGTGATCCTGGAGTGTGCTCTGAGGAAGAACCTTGTGTACACCAAGGCCACGCCCACCTTCCACCATTGGATGGTGGAGGACAGGAGGTGTGGCCTGACGTTCCAGAGGCCTGCTGATGCTCGGGCCTTCGACAGGGGCGTACGGAAAGCCATGGAGGACATGGCAGAAGGTGGGGGGAAACTCTGGAATGGCTGACATGGGACTTTTTAAAGGAGTAGCATGCTAGGTGCTACGATGGTAAAGTCTGCCGTTGTGCTCTTGAGCAAGTCACTTCACCATACTTGCACCAGGGGTACTGGGCAATGGTGACTCTGGTCGTGACTCCAACCTCTGAGGAGATCTCAGGGGGAGTTGGAACATGCAAGAGACACATCTCCAATTCACACATGTTGTATATTCATATTTTTATTTGTCCTTTTATTTAACCAGGCAAGTCAGTTAAGAACAAATTATTATTTAAAATGACGGCCTTGGAACAGTGGGTTAACTGGTCTAGGAACAGTGGGTTAACTGGTCTAGGAACAGTGGGTTAACTGGTCTAGGAACAGTGGGTTAACTGGTCTAGGAACAGTGGGTTAACTGGTCTAGGAACAGTGGGTTAACTGGTCTAAGAACAGTGGGTTAACTGGTCTAGGAACAGTGGGTTAACTGGTCTAGGAACAGTGGGTTAACTGGTCTAGGAACAGTGGGTTAACTGGTCTAGGAACAGTGGGTTAACTGGCCTAGGAACAGTGGGTTAACTGGTCCAGCAACAGTGGGTTAACTGGTCTAGGAACAGTGGGTTAACTGGTCTAGGAACAGTGGGTTAACTGGTCTAGGAACAGTGGGTTAACTGGTCTAGGAACAGTGGGTTAACTGCCTTGTTCAGGGGAACAGTGAGTTAACTGGTCTAGGAACAGTGGGTTAACTGGTCTAGGAACAGTGGGTTAACTGGTCTAGGAACAGTGGGTTAACTGGTCTAGGAACAGTGGGTTAACTGGTCTAGGAACAGTGGGTTAACTGGTCTAGGAACAGTGGGTTAACTGGTCTAGGAACAGTGGGTTAACTGGTCTAGGAACAGTGGGTTAGCTGGTCTAGGAACAGTGGGTTAACTGGTCTAGGAACAGTGGGTTAACTGGTCTAGGAACAGTGGGTTAACTGGTCTAGGAACAGTGGGTTAACTGGTCTAGGAACAGTGGGTTAACTGGTCTAGGAACAGTGGGTTAACTGGTCTAGGAACAGTGGGTTAACTGGTCTAGGAACAGTGGGTTAACTGGTCTAGGAACAGTGGGTTAGCTGGTCTAGGAACAGTGGGTTAACTGGTCTAGGAACAGTGGGTTAACTGGTCTAGGAACAGTGGGTTAACTGGTCTAGGAACAGTGGGTTAACTGGTCTAGGAACAGTGGGTTAACTGGTCTAGGAACAGTGGGTTAACTGGTCTAGGAACAGTGGGTTAACTGGTCCAGGAACAGTGGGTTAACTGGTCTAGGAACAGTGGGTTAACTGGTCTAGGAACAGTGGGTTAACTGGTCTAGGAACAGTGGGTTAACTGGTCTAGGAACAGTGGGTTAACTGGTCTAGGAACAGTGGGTTAACTGGTCTAGGAACAGTGGGTTAACTGGTCCAGGAACAGTGGGTTAACTGGTCTAGGAACAGTGGGTTAACTGGTCTAGGAACAGTGGGTTAACTGGTCTAGGAACAGTGGGTTAACTGGTCTAGGAACAGTGGGTTAACTGGTCTAGGAACAGTGGGTTAATTGGTCTAGGAACAGTGGGTTAACTGGTCCAGGAACAGTGGGTTAACTGGTCCAGGAACAGTGGGTTAACTGCCTTGTTCAAGGGCAGAACAACAGATTCGTACCTTGTCAGCTCGGGGATTCAATCTATCAACCTTTCAGTTACTGGTCCAACTCTCTAACCACTAGGCCACCCTGCCGTCCCTACACTCTAACCACTAGGCCACCCTGCCGCCCCTACACTCTAACCACTAGGCTACCTGCCGTCCCTACACTCTAACCACTAGGCTACCTGCCGCCCCTACACTCTAACCACTAGGCTACCCTGCCGTCCCTACACTCTAACCACTAGGCTACCTGCCGCCCCTACACTCTAACCACTAGGCTACCTGCCGCCCCTACACTCTAACCACTAGGCTACCTGCCGCCCCTACACTCTAACCACTAGGCTACCCTGCCGTCCCTACACTCTAACCACTAGGCTACCTGCCGCCCCTACACTCTAACCACTAGGCTACCTGCCGCCCCTACACTCTAACCATTAGGCTACCCTGCCGTCCCTACACTCTAACCACTAAGCTACCCTGCCGTCTCTAATATACATTTGTACGTGTGAAATATGACAAATATAAGCATGCTTCAAATTATTATTATGACAACCTGAGTTAGTTAATTTTGGCACTCTTTGCTCCCCGTAGGCTCCACGACGTCCTCCTCAACACTCCAGAACGAGGCAGAACTGGGCGACGATGATGTGTTCACCGTAAGCACGACCTGTCTCATTTAGATGTTTAACTGTCAGAGATGATGTGTTCACTGTAAACACGACCTGTCTCATTTAGATGTTTAACTGTCAGGGATGATATGTTCACCGTAAACACGACCTGTCTCATTTAGATGTTTAACTGTCAGAGATGATGTGTTCACCCTAAACACGACCTGTCTCATTTAGATGTTTAACTGTCAGAGATGATGTGTTCACCGTAAACACGACCTGTCTCATTTAGATGTTTAACTGTCAGAGATGATGTGTTCACCGTAAACACGACCTGTCTCATTTAGATGTTTAACTGTCAGAGATGATGTGTTCACCGTAAACACGACCTGTCTCATTTAGATGTTTAACTGTCAGAGATGATGTGTTCACCGTAAACACGACCTGTCTCATTTAGATGTTTAACTGTCAGAGATGATGTGTTCACCGTAAACACGACCTGTCTCATTTAGATGTTTAACTGTGTCAGAGATGATGTGTTCACCGTAAACACGACATGTCTCATTTAGATGTTTAACTGTCAGAGATGATGTGTTCACCGTAAACACGACCTGTCTCATTTAGATGTTTTAACTGTCAGAGATGATGTGTTCACTGTAAACACGACCTGTCTCATTTAGGTGTTTTAACTGTCAGAGATGATGTGTTCACTGTAAACACGACCTGTCTCATTTAGATGTTTTAACTGTCAGAGATGATGTGTTCACCGTAAACACGACCTGTCTCATTTAGATGTTTAACTGTCAGAGATGATGTGTTCACCGTAAACACGACCTGTCTCATTTAGATGTTTAACTGTCAGAGATGATGTGTTCACCGTAAACACGACCTGTCTCATTTAGATGTTTAACTGTCAGAGATGATGTGTTCACCGTAAACACGACCTGTCTCATTTAGATGTTTAACTGTCAGAGATGATGTGTTCACCGTAAACACGACCTGTCTCATTTAGATGATTAACTGTCAGAGATGATGTGTTCACTGTAAACACGACCTGTCTCATTTAGATGTTTAACTGTCAGAGATGATGTGTTCACAGTAAACACGACCTGTCTCATTTAGATGTTTAACTGTCAGAGATGATGTGTTCACCGTAAACACGACCTGTCTCATTTAGATGTTTAACTGTCAGAGATGATGTGTTCACCGTAAACGCGACCTGTCTCATTTAGATGTTTAACTGTCAGAGATGATGTGTTCACCGTAAGTACGACCTGTCTCATTTAGATGTTTTAACTGTCAGAGATGATGTGTTCACTGTAAACACGACCTGTCTCATTTAGATGTTTTAACTGTCAGAGATGATGTGTTCACCGTAAACACAACCTGTCTCATTTAGATGTTTTAACTGTGTCAGAGATGATGTGTTCACCGTAAACACGACCTGTCTCATTTAGATGTTTTAACTGTGTCAGAGATGATGTGTTCACCGTAAACACGACCTGTCTCATTTAGATGTTTAACTGTCAGAGATGATGTGTTCACCGTAAACACGACCTGTCTCATTTAGATGTTTAACTGTCAGGGATGATGTGTTCACCGTAAACACGACCTGTCTCATTTAGATGTTTAACTGTCAGAGATGATGTGTTCACCCTAAACACGACCTGTCTCATTTAGATGTTTAACTGTCAGAGATGATGTGTTCACCGTAAACACGACCTGTCTCATTTAGATGTTTAACTGTCAGAGATGATGTGTTCACCGTAAACACGACCTGTCTCATTTAGATGTTTAACTGTCAGAGATGATGTGTTCACCGTAAACACGACCTGTCTCATTTAGATGTTTAACTGTCAGAGATGATGTGTTCACCGTAAACACGACCTGTCTCATTTAGATGTTTAACTGTCAGAGATGATGTGTTCACCGTAAACACGACCTGTCTCATTTAGATGTTTAACTGTGTCAGAGATGATGTGTTCACCGTAAACACGACATGTCTCATTTAGATGTTTAACTGTCAGAGATGATGTGTTCACCGTAAACACGACCTGTCTCATTTAGATGTTTTAACTGTCAGAGATGATGTGTTCACTGTAAACACGACCTGTCTCATTTAGGTGTTTTAACTGTCAGAGATGATGTGTTCACTGTAAACACGACCTGTCTCATTTAGATGTTTTAACTGTCAGAGATGATGTGTTCACCGTAAACACGACCTGTCTCATTTAGATGTTTAACTGTCAGAGATGATGTGTTCACCGTAAACACGACCTGTCTCATTTAGATGTTTAACTGTCAGAGATGATGTGTTCACCGTAAACACGACCTGTCTCATTTAGATGTTTAACTGTCAGAGATGATGTGTTCACCGTAAACACGACCTGTCTCATTTAGATGTTTAACTGTCAGAGATGATGTGTTCACCGTAAACACGACCTGTCTCATTTAGATGATTAACTGTCAGAGATGATGTGTTCACTGTAAACACGACCTGTCTCATTTAGATGTTTAACTGTCAGAGATGATGTGTTCACAGTAAACACGACCTGTCTCATTTAGATGTTTAACTGTCAGAGATGATGTGTTCACCGTAAACACGACCTGTCTCATTTAGATGTTTAACTGTCAGAGATGATGTGTTCACCGTAAACGCGACCTGTCTCATTTAGATGTTTAACTGTCAGAGATGATGTGTTCACCGTAAGTACGACCTGTCTCATTTAGATGTTTAACTGTCAGAGATGATGTGTTCACCGTAAGTACGACCTGTCTCATTTAGATGTTTTAACTGTCAGAGATGATGTGTTCACCGTAAACACGACCTGTCTCATTTAGATGTTTTAACTGTCAGAGATGATGTGTTCACCGTAAACACAACCTGTCTCATTTAGATGTTTTAACTGTGTCAGAGATGATGTGTTCACCGTAAACACGACCTGTCTCATTTAGATGTTTTAACTGTGTCAGAGATGATGTGTTCACCGTAAACACGACCTGTCTCATTTAGATGTTTAACTGTCAGAGATGATGTGTTCACCGTAAACACGACCTGTCTCATTTAGATGTTTAACTGTCAGAGATGATGTGTTCACCGTAAACACGACCTGTCTCATTTAGATGTTTAACTGTCAGAGATGATGTGTTCATCGTAAACACGACCTGTCTCATTTAGATGTTTAACTGTGTCAGAGATGTGTTCACCATAAACACGACCTGTCTCATTTAGATGTTTAACTGTCAGAGATGATGTGTTCACCATAAACATGACCTGTCTCATTTAGATGTTTAACTGTCAGAGATGATGTGTTCACCGTAAGTACGACCTGTCTCATTTAGATGTTTAACTGTCAGAGATGATGTGTTCACCGTAAACACGACCTGTCTCATTTAGATGTTTAACTGTGTCAGAGATGATGTGTTCACCGTAAACACGACCTGTCTCATTTAGATGTTTAACTGTCAGAGATGATGTGTTCACCGTAAACACGACCTGTCTCATTTAGATGTTTAACTGTCAGAGATGATGTGTTCACCGTAAACACGACCTGTCTCATTTAGATGTTTAACTGTCAGAGATGATGTGTTCACCGTAAACACGACCTGTCTCATTTAGATGTTTAACTGTCAGAGATGATGTGTTCACCGTAAACACAACCTGTCTCATTTAGATGTTTTAACTGTCAGAGATGATGTGTTCACCGTAAACACGACCTGTCTCATTTAGATGTTTAACTGTGTCAGAGATGATGTGTTCACCGTAAACACGACCTGTCTCATTTAGATGTTTAACTGTCAGAGATGATGTGTTCACCGTAAACACGACCTGTCTCATTTAGATGTTTAACTGTCAGAGATGATGTGTTCACTGTAAACACGACCTGTCTCATTTAGATGTTTAACTGTCAGAGATGATGTGTTCACCGTAAACACGACCTGTCTCATTTAGATGTTTAACTGTCAGAGATGATGTGTTCACCGTAAACACGACCTGTCTCATTTAGATGTTTAACTGTGTCAGAGATGTGGTTATAGTGATGACCATCATTACATTACATAAGCCCAGCCCAAAGCCCTGATCTATCATAGGTCACTCATTAAAGCACCACTGTTACCTGTCTACCCCCCACTGCTTCCCACTACACCCTCTGTTACGGGTCTGTGGTGTGTGTGTGTGTGTGTTACCTACACCATCCTCCTGTAGCGTGACACTGGGAGCAGCAGGCAGGGTCAAAAGGTCACTTCCTGTTAGCCCCCCCCACCACCACCACCACTCACCACAATCAAACTAACGTTGGCAGCTGCATCTAAGCTTTGTGACATTGTGATTTACCAGCAGTCAGAGAGAGAGCTGGGGGGGGGGGGGGGGGGGGGGGGTAGAGGATGTGGCTCATCTTGACTTCAACTGTCTGTTAGAGCTAGATGAATGGTCTGAGTTTACACACACACACCTCTGCACAGGCTGAGGCTCCTGTTGACCACCTCTCCTAAAGTTATCAGCAGTGGCCCGGTGTGTTGCGAGGTGGGTGGTGGCGTGTCAGACAGGATGTACTGATTTACTACCCTGTGTACACACACACACACACACACACACACACATACACACACACGAGAAGGGGGAGTGGTTGGGGGACAGGGCTAGGAAGCACATTCTTCCTCAATTATTCCTCGTGGGCTAGCCTATACTTAACCCAACTCCCCCTCCCCTGCCTCTCGCTGAGCGGACACTATTTATGTTGAGAGAGAGAGAGGACAGAGAGACAGAGAGACAGACAGAGAGACAGAGAAATTCAGAAGGAGAGTGAGACACAGAGAGACAGAGGTGTATTTTGCTACCATTCTTCTAGTTTTGAGACATTTAGCTGCTGTCTTCCTCTTTCAACCCCCCTCCTTTCCCCCTCTTCTCTCCACAACATCCTCTCTCTCTCTCTCTCTCTCTCTCTCTCTGTCTGTCCTCTCTCAGTCTGTCTCCCCTGTGTGTGGTGGGCTTCAGTAGAAACAGAGGAGAGGTGGTCTGTGTAGTGAATGATCAGCAGTAATGAGAGCAGGGTTGTATTCACTAGACACCAAATGGAAGAAAACACCGAAACAGGGAGGGACTACCTCAACTTGGCCAATAAGAAACACTCGTTTTTTTGTTTTCTGTTGCAAAAATTTTTTCCTACGATGTGCACTAATGAATATGACCCAGAGCTGGTGGCAGGGGTAGCCAGAACCAATTGACAGACAGGAGTACCCCAAGATCCACCCACTTGCAGCCCAAGAGAGAGAGGGGAGGAGGGGGTGGTACAGGGGGTTTGGGTTGGGGGTGTTGTTATTTTTGGGCCAGCCATTCTGAAGGGCTTTGTAACAACCAATCAACATTACAGTCCACTCTGTGGGTAGATCTCAACGCTGGCCATGGAGGGAGGGAGGGAGGGAGGGGTTAAGTTTAGTCCCACACGGACCCCCATAAAGCAAACCGGGGGGGGGGGGGGGGGGGCGGTTGAAAAAGCTAAATAAAGTGGCTCTACACACTTCCCCCTGGCCTGCCGGTGTGGGCAGCGACAGACAGACAGACAGACAGACAGACAGACAGACAGACAGACAGACAGAAAGGTCAGAGGGAGTGCCTTTGCGTCCTAAATAACACCCTATTTCCTGGTTAAAAGTAGTGCACTATATAGGGAATATGACTCTGGTCTGAAATAGTGCACTATATAGGGAATAGGACTCTGGTCTGAAATAGTGCACTATATAGGGAATAGGACTCTGGTCTAAAGTAGTGCACTATATAGGGAATAGGACTCTGGTCTGAAATAGTGCACTATATAGGGAATAGGACTCTGGTCTAAAGTAGTGCACTATATAGGGAATAGGGCTCTGGTCTAAAGTAGTGCACTATATAGGGAATATGACTCTGGTCTGAAATAGTGCACTATATAGGGAATAGGACTCTGGTCTAAAGTAGTGCACTATATAGGGAATAGGGCTCTGGTCTAAAGTAGTACACTATATAGGGAATAGGACTCTGGTCTAAAGTAGTGCACTATATAGGGAATAGGCTCTGGTCTAAAGTATTGCACTATATAGGGAATAGGGCTCTGGTCTAAAGTATTGCACTATATAGGGCACCATTTGGAACACAGAGGGCAAAAATCATGTTCAGCCTGTCAGTCAGTACTCTGCTGCCTGCAATGCCCCCAGAGGCTGTCCACCTGCCTGCCTGTCCAAAATATCTGTCTTGGCGCTCAGCAATGTGGAGTCACACAGACACCCACAATGTGTAGAGTCAGCTGGCTGCTGGTCGGCTAGCCGGCGGCCTGGTGTGTTTTGTGTCTGGCCAAGGTTTGACTTGGACCAAAGCCTGAGGAGGAAAGGGGCCAGGCTAATGCTACTCAAACAGGCTGGAAGTAGACCCGGAGAGAGAGAGGGTAGGGGGGGGGGCAGAGAGGGGGTAGGGGGGGGGGGGGGATCAGAGAGGGGGTAGGGGGGGGAGCAGAGAGGGTAGAGGGGAGGGAAGCAGAGAGGGTAGAGGGGAGGGAAGCAGAGAGGGTAGAGGGGAGGGAAGCAGAGAGGTTAGAGGGGAGGGAAGCAGAGAGGGTAGGGGGAGGGGAGCAGAGAGGGTAGAGGGGAGGGAAGCAGAGAGGGTAGAGGGGAGGGAAGCAGAGAGGGGGTAGGGGGGAGGGAAGCAGACAGGGTCGAGGGAGGGAAGCAGAGAGGGTCGAGGGGAGGGGAGCAGACAGGGTAGAGGGGAGGGGAGCAGACAGGGTAGAGGGGAGGGAAGCAGAGAGGGTAGAGGGGAGGGAAGCAGAGAGGGTAGAGGGGAGGGAAGGAGAGAGGGTAGAGGGGAGGGAAGCAGAGAGGGTAGAGGGGAGGGAAGCAGAGATGGTAGAGGGGAGGGAAGCAGAGAGGGTCGAGGGGAGCAGAGAGGGTAGAGGGGAGGGAAGCAGAGAGTGTAGAGGGGAGGGAAGCAGAGAGGGTAGAGGGGATGGAAGCAGAGAGGGTGGAGGGGAGCAGAGAGGGTAGAGGGGAGCAGAGAGGGTAGAGGGGAGCAGAGAGGGTAGAGGGGAGGGAAGCAGAGAGGGTCGAGGGGAGGGAAGCAGAGAGGGTAGAGGGGAGGGAAGCAGAGAGGGTAGAGGGGAGGGAAGCAGAGAGGGTAGAGGGGAGGGGAGCAGACAGGGTAGAGGGGAGGGGAGCAGAGAGGGTAGAGGGGAGGGGAGCAGAGAGGGTAGAGGGGAGGGAAGCAGAGAGGGTAGAGGGGAGGGAAGCAGAGAGGGTCGAGGGGAGGGAAGCAGAGATGGAGGAGCAGAGAGGGTAGAGGGGAGAGGAGCAGAGAGGGTAGAGGGGAGGGAGCAGAGACAGAGGGGGGGAGCAGAGACAGAGGGGGGAGATTTGGAGAGAGAAATACACTGAAGCCGGTCCTGGAACTGCAGAGGTAGATCTGTGTAAAGAGAGGCCATAGAGAAACAGAATCAGAGAGAGACATTTTGGGGTGACTGATGGCCAGTGAAACAACTCAAACAACAATATAGACAATTTGCTCAAACCAAAGTTGCCCACCGACAACTGCTTGTCCAATCAGAGCTTTACTGACTCTTCTGTGGTTTTGTCTTTTGTCCAATCAGAATGCCACAGACAGCTCGTTTAACTTCTCCTCCGAGAGACTGGAGCCCTGTCTGCAGCCACTGGACTCCTCCCCCCTCGCTGACTCATCCCACTTACACAACAACTGCATCCTGGGAAACGACCTCTACGAACCCTATAGGTTGTCAGACCACTACTTCCTAGATCTGGTAAGCCAATGGGAGGAGAGTAAGGGATGGGATGATGTTGACACTGGATGTGTCTCCCTGACCCAGTATGTAATACCAACATGTTTCAAGCAGACCACCATAGTCCCTGTGCCCGAGAACGCCATGGTAACATGTCTAAATGACTACCAACCCGTAACACTCACGTCTGTAGCCTCTCTCTCTCTCCTCTCTCTCTCTCTCCTCTCTCTCTCTCTCTCTCTCTCTCTCTCTCTCCACTCTCTCTCTCTCTCTCTCTCTCTCTCCACTCTCTCTCTCTCTCTCTCTCTCTCTCTCTCTCTGTCTCTCTCTCTCTCTCTCTCTCTCTCTGTCTCTCTCTCTCTCTCTCTCCTCTCTCTCTGTCTCTCTCTGTCTATCTCTCTCTCTCTCGTCTCTCTCTCTCCCGCTCCCTCTCCTCTCTCGCGCTCCCTCTCCTCTCTCTCTCTCCTCTCTCTCTCTCTCCCTCTCGTCTCTCCCTCTCCTCTCTCTCTCTCCCTCTCCTCTTTCTCTCTCCCTCTCCTCTCTCCCTCTCCTCTCTCGCTCTCCCTCTCCTCTCTCGCGCTCCCTCTCCTCTCTCTCCCTCTCCCTCTCCTCTTTCTCTCTCCCTCTCCTCTCTCCCTTTCCTCTCTCTCTCTCCCTCTCCTCTCTCGCTCTCCCTCTCCTCTCTCGCTCTCCCTCTCCTCTCTCTCTCTCTCTCTCTCCCTCTCCTCTCTCCCTCTCCTCTCTCTCCCTCTCTCTCTCTCTCTCTCTCTCTCTCTCTCTCTCTCTCTCTCTCTCTCTCCCTCCCTCTCCTCTCTCTCTCCCTCTCTCTCTCCCTCTCCTCTTTCTCTCTCCCTCTCCTCCCTCTCTCTCTCTCCTCCCTGCAGCCTCTGCCCCGCATCCCTCGCCATGTCACCTTCCAGGACGACGAGGAGATCGTCAGGATCAACCCTCGGGAACGTTCCTGGGAGCTCCCCTCGGAATCCTCCTCCCGCTCGGAACTCCACATGGACCAACTAGAACGCTCCTGGCTCACGGGCTATGAGGACTACCGCCACGCCACCGTGCGCCACAAAAACATCCGCCCGCCAGACGACTCTGAGTCCTATGTCCACTTCGCTAAGAGCGAGCCACACAAACACCACTATAGTTATCCCCTGGTTTCCACACCGGTAGATTCCTCCGACCCCAAACCTACCTTCAGACCTTTACCCAAGAGGCACCACTATGCCGGCTTGGGTTCGCAACACCGCCGTCCAGGGGATCAGGGCTTCGGTGGGGGCGTGGTCTCTACCCAGCCCCAGCCCCTCCTCCCTGGCTCGTCTGATGGACAGGACAAGAAGTCTGAGGAGGGCGGGGTTGGCGAGCGCCTGCAGTGCCAATACTGCGGCGAAACGTTCTACGGCGGTACCAACCGACGGGGGCGCTGCCAGGACGCACCGGACCCGATCAGGGCGTGCGTCCGGCGGGTCAGCTGCATGTGGCTGGCCGACACACTGCTGTACCACTGCATGTCTGACCCGGAGGGGGACTACTCAGACCCCTGCTCCTGTGAGGGGGGTGGCGAGGGGAGGCTGGGCACACGCTGGGCAGCTCTGCTGGGGTTGTCCCTAGTGGCGCCGTGTCTCTGTCTGTACCCGCCCCTTCACGCCTGCCACCGGGCCGGGGTGGCGTGCGGGAGCTGCGGGGGCAGGCATGAAACCTCAATGACATAAACCCCAAAAACACATGGAGGGGAGAGGGGAAGGAGGGGGAGAGGGAGAAGAAGAGCGGTCCTTTTTGAAGAGCGGTCCGTTTTGTTACTCTACAGACGGATGTGTATATACAGCGTTGGCGTGTTGTGGCTGCCATTTTGAAATGGCGTAAAGATTGATAAGCTCCTTCTTGTGTACTGTCCTCTCTCTCCTCTTTCCACGTGACTGTCTTGTTCCCTCCATTCCTGTTTGAGGGAGGGACTCTTTTTATTTTTTATAGCTGACTAATATGTCATGTATCACATACAACCAGGTACTTTCTACTATTTACACCGACTTGGTGTTGAACAACTTGAATTGTTTAGTTTGCGTACGTTGTTGTCCTGTGTGGTTGTTTGCTAGGAGAGCCTGTTTGATATTAGACCTGGGTTCATATAGTATTTGACATTTTATAAAAAATAATTTCAGTGTTTGTTCTAGCCGGCCTGAAGTGCCAGATGGGCGGGGTTTGCAGCGTTTAGACTCCTATTGGTTCATTAATCCAGGCAAGATCAATCAAGCACAGTTTTAAGTCTTTGAAATGATTTCAAATAGCATTTGAACCCAGGTCCTTTTTTTTTTAGATAGTTCTGTTTATATGCCACCAGGGCCGATCCCAGCCCCCTCTAAACTGAACTGGCCTTCTGTCCCAAGTCCTTAGAGCAACAACTAGGAGATAAGCCTAAAGCTGCTGTAGTAGTGTGTGCGTGTGCGCGTGCGTGTGTGTGCATGCGTGCACGTGTGTGTGTGTTGACTAAAGCCTCCTTTGGTGTTAGTAACAAATGTTACCTCTTCACTACCCCAGTACATTTCATTTACACCATCTTTACATAAACTGCAATATCAGCATTTATAAAGGTTTGAGTTGGACCCTACAATCAACCAGGAAACCTTCCCACTGATTAAGTCTAGTCCTGGACTTGAAAACATACTCAATGGAGAATCCATATTGAAATAGCTTCTTAGTCCAGCACTATCTTTGTGTCCAGGAAGTTGGTGTGGAGCCTACTACACAGAGGTTCAACTTTAACCTCTCCGGTGAGAATCAACAGGGACACATCGATTTTTAACGTTTTGAATCCAAAGATCATTTTTAATTGTATTTATTTTCTCTCTGAATTGCCCCACCAGCCACAGGGTGGACAGACAGACAGACAGACAGTTGGTAAGAGATAGTGTCTAGATACCACAGGGTGGACAGACAGACAGACAGACAGACAGACAGACAGTTGGTAAGAGATAGTGTCTAGATACCGCAGGGCCACAGGGTGGACAGACAGACAGACAGACAGACAGTTGGTAGGAGATAGTGTCTAGATACCGCAGGGTGGACAGACAGACAGACAGACAGTCGGTAGGAGATAGTGTCTAGATACCGCAGGGTGGACAGACAGACAGACAGACAGACAGACAGTCAGACAGACAGACAGACAGTTGGTAGGAGATAGTGTCTAGATACCACAGGGTGGACAGACAGACAGACAGACAGGCAGTTGGTAGGAGATAGTGTCTAGATACCGCAGGGTGGACAGACAGACAGTTGGTAGGAGATAGTGTCTTGATACCGCAGGGTGGACAGACAGACAGTTGGTAGGAGATAGTGTCTAGATACCGCAGGGTGGACAGACAGACAGACAGACAGACAGTTGGTAGGAGATAGTGTCTAGATACCGCAGGGTGGACAGACAGACAGTTGGTAGGAGATAGTGTCTTGATACCGCAGGGTGGACAGACAGACAGTTGGTAGGAGATAGTGTCTAGATACCGCAGGGTGGACAGACAGACAGACAGACAGACAGTTGGTAGGAGATAGTGTCTAGATACCGCAGGGCCACAGGGTGGACAGACAGACAGACAGTTGGTAGGAGATAGTGTCTAGATACCGCAGGGTGGACAGACAGACAGACAGACAGACAGACAGACAGACAGACAGACAGACAGTTGGTAGGAGATAGTGTCTAGATACCGCAGGGTGGACCGACAGACAGACAGACAGACAGACAGACAGTCGGTAGGAGATAGTGTCTAGATACCGCAGGGTGGACAGACAGACAGTTGGTAGGAGATAGTGTCTAGATACCACAGGGTGGACAGACAGACAGACAGACAGACAGGCAGTTGGTAGGAGATAGTGTCTAGATACCGCAGGGTGGACAGACAGACAGACAGACAGTTGGTAGGAGATAGTGTCTTGATACCGCAGGGTGGACAGACAGACAGTTGGTAGGAGATAGTGTCTAGATACCGCAGGGTGGACAGACAGACAGACAGACAGACAGTTGGTAGGAGATAGTGTCTAGATACCGCAGGGTGGACAGACAGACAGTTGGTAGGAGATAGTGTCTTGATACCGCAGGGTGGACAGACAGACAGTTGGTAGGAGATAGTGTCTAGATACCGCAGGGTGGACAGACAGACAGACAGACAGACAGTTGGTAGGAGATAGTGTCTAGATACCGCAGGGCCACAGGGTGGACAGACAGACAGACAGTTGGTAGGAGATAGTGTCTAGATACCGCAGGGTGGACAGACAGACAGACAGACAGACAGACAGACAGACAGACAGACAGTTGGTAGGAGATAGTGTCTAGATACCGCAGGGTGGACCGACAGACAGACAGACAGACAGACAGACAGTTGGTAGGAGATAGTGTCTAGATACCGCAGGGTGGACAGACAGACAGTTGGTAGGAGATAGTGTCTAGATACCACAGGGTGGACAGACAGACAGACAGACAGGCAGTTGGTAGGAGATAGTGTCTAGATACCGCAGGGTGGACAGACAGACAGACAGACAGTTGGTAGGAGATAGTGTCTTGATACCGCAGGGTGGACAGACAGACAGTTGGTAGGAGATAGTGTCTAGATACCGCAGGGTGGACAGACAGACAGACAGACAGACAGTTGGTAGGAGATAGTGTCTAGATACCGCAGGGTGGACAGACAGACAGTTGGTAGGAGATAGTGTCTTGATACCGCAGGGTGGACAGACAGACAGTTGGTAGGAGATAGTGTCTAGATACCGCAGGGTGGACAGACAGACAGACAGACAGACAGACAGTTGGTAGGAGATAGTGTCTAGATACCGCAGGGCCACAGGGTGGACAGACAGACAGACAGTTGGTAGGAGATAGTGTCTAGATACCGCAGGGTGGACAGACAGACAGACAGACAGACAGACAGACAGACAGTTGGTAGGAGATAGTGTCTAGATACCGCAGGGTGGACCGACAGACAGACAGACAGACAGACAGTCGGTAGGAGATAGTGTCTAGATACCGCAGGGTGGACAGACAGACAGTTGGTAGGAGATAGTGTCTAGATACCACAGGGTGGACAGACAGACAGACAGACAGGCAGTTGGTAGGAGATAGTGTCTAGATACCGCAGGGTGGACAGACAGACAGACAGACAGTTGGTAGGAGATAGTGTCTAGATAGCGCAGGGCCACAGGGTGGACAGACAGACAGACAGACAGTTGGTAGGAGATAGTGTCTAGATACCGCATGGGTGGACAGACATACAGACAGACAGTTGGTAGGAGATAGTGTCTAGATACCACAGGGCCACAGGGTGCACAGACAGACAGTTGGTAGGAAATAGATAGACAGTGCCTAGATACCTTCCTCTAAAGCCAGGAACACATTTAGAATGAGTCCCAAATGGCACCCTATTCTCATAGGGTCCTGGTCAAAGTAGTGCACTATAAACCGAATAGGCTGCCATTTGGGATGCATCCTTAGCCTTTTTAAAAAAAAGTTTCTGTCAAATCTGAGGTGTGTCAATTTGGGATTTATCTCACCACTTGAGGTTTGAAAACGTCTGACAATCGTAGATGTTTGTGAAGCACTACTTTGAGACATGGGTGTTACTAACATTTGATACAGGATCAAAGTTGAAATGTACCTGCAGGAAATCAACTGTATATGTTTCTAATATATGAGAAAGGAAGTCAAACTCAATAGGACTTTTCTATTGAGAGAATGAGTCGATAGATTATTTATTATTATTATTAGCTTATCAGCATCGTGTACTCTCACTGAGGACCTATAAGAAGCAGTTTCACCTTTGTCCCGCCCCCTTCTCACCAGTCACACACCTTTTCTCGTATGATTGACACTGCAGCTATCCACTCCCAACACTCCATCCACAACGTTAAAGCCCAACACTAATTACAAGAGGACTGGGGTCCGTTCAAGAGGGGGCGATGTTCTGACAAAATGTTTCTGATTTAGAAATGAGACGAGTGGACATGATTCTGTCCCAGAGGCCAGTCTATTCTACACAAGGTAGAAGTATTCATTAGGTACTGAACGGAAGAACAACAGACTGCAACGGGAAGAGACTACCTGGGCTCCAATAAGAAGTGTTTTTGAACGTTTTGTAAAAACGTTTTCAGTTGCATGCCCTAATAAGTGCAACCCTGTCAACTAACGTGTCTGTTTGTTCCGATGGTGTGTTGTCAGGTATGTAATGTCAATGCTCCTCTCAAACCTAAATGGTTGAATGAATGTGTTGTTCCATACCGTGTTGCTGTAGAAGGTGATTTGACCCATCTGTTGTTGTCTGAAAGCTTCTAATGGGGAAGGTTGTTTGGTAACCCGTTACGTAATAGCCAACTGGTATAATGCCTTATAACTTGTTATAAGCATGTATGCACCTTTTATAAAAGTGTCACAGGCGCACTATATGTTCATTCACTTTCTATGGAATGATTGGCACTACTCCAATTCCAGACATATAGTACTCCTTCATCATGGGGAACACTCCTTCATCATGGGTAACACTCCTTCATCATGGGGAACACTCCTTCATCATGGGGAACACTCCTTCATCATGGGTAACACTCCATCATGGGGAACACTCCATCATGGGGAACACTCCTTCATCATGGGTAACACTCCTTCATCATGGGTAACACCGACCAGTATAATGCCTTAAACGTGCTATGAGCTTATGTGAGCATATTATAAAGTGAATCATCTGATTCTATGGGATGTGTTGTCAGTCTGTGTGTAATCTCCTTCCCATTACCCTTCCTCCCAAATGCCAAGCCTCTGGTGTACCATCGCGTCAAACTTCGTTAGCCAATGCAGGAAGTCTGGGGGTCGAGGTTCGTCTGCAAGTGGGACAATGTTTATCCACATAACTTTGAAAGGCACTTGACAAAAGTGATCTGCATCGAACGCACCCAATGGAGATCGCTTTGGGACTAATAACCCTGGTCTCAAATTGAGCCAAAATCACTGTCCTGAAAACTATTCACACCGAGAGTAGCCTGTAGGGTTTTCTTCAGTTTCGTGCCTACTGAACATTAGAGAAGAGAGAAGGGTCGACAGAGAGGAGAGTCGGGGGACTCAGATCGGGGTCATATTCATTATGGCACATCATAGCAAAACAGAATACGAAAAACAAACGTTTCTTATTGGACAACTCCAGGCCGTTTTCGATCTGTTTTCTTCCATGCGATGCCAAATGAACACAACCCAGGAGTGTCAGTCAGGAGGTGTGAGATCTGTATTTGAGACCAGAAGATACAGCCTTTTATTCTCTGGTGGTGTTAAAGGATTAGTTTAACCAGGTTTACATTTCCTCAGGCTTGTTCAACATTACAGGCCGACTGATCTACACAGAACCTTGCATCATAAATATCTACTTCATTGTTCATTTGTAGAGGAGTCAGTCACATTAGGGTTTTGACCCTCGAGAACACGGCCCTCCTCCTATTCAGTCCCTCTGCTCTGGGCTCAGTTCCTCCTCTCTTCTCTCCCTTTGGTCTTTTTCCCTAAGTGCTACTTTGTTTATGGACTAGAAATTGCTTCCTTCCTTCCTCCGGCAGCTCGCCCCCCTGGGGCCGGTGTGTGTGTTGTATTTACCACGGGGGTGACCTATAAACCCATATATGTCGGAAGTAATAATGCTACTGTCTCTCTCCTGTCCCATTCTACTTTGGACACCATTTTGAGATCTCTGGGTCCACCTCAAGTCGTAAGTGGTTTCTTTTTAATAATATAGATGATGCCTCACTCTCTTCTCTCGCTCTCCTTTGGAGAATGAACAGAATGATGTCTGATGTTTCCGTGGTCGGAGGAGATGGGAAGGTCACCGTCTGCTGTTAACCTTTCGGTCTGTTTTGTCCTTCAGAAGAAAGAGCCAGACAACAAGAACTTACTTATAAATCAATTGACTTTATTTAAAATCAGCGACGTCAGGAAGTTACACTATGAACAATAAGAAAATAAAAAGAAGACAGAAACGTCAAATAAAAAGATGAAAGATCCAGATAACAATCACTGCTCTTGGCACTGGATAGAACATTTATGAAAACAACAAATATTATATTAGGCTTGTGTGTTGGGGGGGGGGGGGGGGGGGTGTCTCCAACATACATCATGTTGTGGTGGTGAGAGCCGGACTAGTGAACTTAAATACCAGCTTTTTACTTAGTCTCAGAGGACATGTTCCAGGCTGATTACGCTGTTTAACCTATCAGCTGACCACATCTAGGTCCAGTTAACCAGACAGATTAACCCTTCAGTGTCTGGATAGGTGTTTAACATATCAGCTGACCACATCTAGGTCCAGTTAACCAGACAGATTAACCCTTCAGTGTCTGGATAGGTGTTTAACATATCAGCTGACCACATCTAGGTCCAGTTAACCAGACAGATTAACCCTTCAGTGGCTGGATAGGTGCTGACCACATCTAGGTCCAGTTAACCAGACAGATTAACCCTTCAGTGTCTGGATAGGTGTTTAACATATCAGCTGACCACATCTAGGTCCAGTTAACCAGACAGATTAACCCTTCAGTGTCTGGATAGGTGTTTAACATATCAGCTGACCACATCTAGGTCCAGTTAACCAGACAGATTAACCCTTCAGTGTCTGGATAGGTGTTTAACATATCAGCTGACCACATCTAGGTCCAGTTAACCAGACATATTAACCCTTCAGTGGCTGGATAGGTGCTGACCACATCTAGGTCCAGTTAACCAGACAGATTAACCCTTCAGTGGCTGGATAGGTGCTGACCACATCTAGGTCCAGCTAACCAGACAGATTAACCCTTCAGTGTCTGGATAGGTGTTTAACATATCAGTTGACCACATCTAGGTCCAGTTAACCAGACAGATTAACCCTTCAGTGGCTGGATAGGTGCTTACCACATCTAGGTCCAGCTAACCGGACAGATTTAAGTCTGGTACCTGATTCAAAATGTATTCCAATGAAAAATCCCCATGGAGAATGTTTAGTCCAGGACAAATCTGTGTCTGGGAAACAGATACCATAGGATGTAGCAATCTGATACCCGACGGTGAAGTCCATGACGTGGCATAGAACCATTGGTTGTGGTGTGCAGCTCGACTGGAACAGACCTAATAAGCACAACTTTCAGATTGAACCTTGTTTTATATATCATGAACCTCACACAACCCCACTCCTGAACCCCCGACCTTTGAACCCCACTACCGTCACTAAGGTCAGGGGGTCATGTCCCTTATAATCATCTTCACTATCCTCATCATCATCATCAATTCTTCATTAAAAACAAGGAGGAATTTTCATATGACATATGCTCCGTTTTAAAATGGTCGTTCACCACAAAAAAATAAAATGATGTAAAACAAATCTAAATAAAAATGTAAGATAAAGAGGATCTGTATACATCCAACAGAAGAATCAAGACATCCCTCTCCCAAAAAGAGAAATGAATAAATCATGATATACAAAACATCATATAAAAACATGATCGGTTCTCCACGAATACTAGGTTTGTGTGTATACTGGACTGGCCAATGCCTGTATACTGGACTGGCCAATGCCTGTATACTGGACTGGCCAATGCCTGTATACTGGACTGGCCAATGCCTGTATACTGGACTGGCCAATGCCTGTATACTGGACTGGCCAATGCCTGTATACTGGACTGGCCAATGCCTGTATACTGGACTGGCCAATGCCTGTATACTGGACTGGCCAATGCCTGTATACTGGACTGGCCAATGCCTGTATACTGGACTGGCCAATGCCTGTATACTGGACTGGCCAATGCCTGTATACTGGACTGGCCAATGCCTGTATACTGGACTGGCCAAGGCCTGTATACTGGACTGGCCAATGCCTGTATACTGGACTGGCCAATGCCTGTTTGAGATGCATCCTGATTGTGACATCCTAGAAAATGTATGGTAGGTTGCCTCTAAATAACCACAGATTTAGGATCAGTCAACCCTAACCGTACCCTGACCTTAAAGGACCAGTGCAGTCAAAAAAAGTGATGTACTTGTTGTTTTTTTATATATAATCTATTTCCATACTATGAGGATGGAATAATACTGTGGAAATGTTAATGATGATGATGCCCTTTTAGTGTAAGAGCTGTTTGAAAAGACTGCCTGAAACTTCAGCCTGTTTTGGTGTCCACAAGTTCATCTGGAAAAAAGTCTTAATTGCCCAAAATCTCACACTATCCCTTTAACCATTTGGGAAATGAGATACCATCTGACCCTGCATCAGCGATTAGGGACAGCTTCTAGCGACTCCTTTATGATACCATCTGACCCTGCATCAGCGAATAGGGACAGCTTCTAGCGACTCCTTTATGATACCATCTGACCCTGCATCAGCGATTAGGGACAGCTTCTAGCGACTCCTTTATGATACCATCTGACCCTGCATCAGCGAATAGGGACAGCTTCTAGCGACTCCTTTATGATACCATCTGACCCTGCATCAGCGATTAGGGACAGCTTCTAGCGACTCCTTTATGATACCATCTGACCCTGCATCAGCGATTAGGGACAGCGTCTAGCGACTCCTTTATGATACCATCTGACCCTGCATCAGCGATTAGGGACAGCTTCTAGCTACTCCTTTATGAAGAGGACAGGGAAGTTTGAAGTGATTGGTAAGGAGAGGTTTAACTGTTCTAGGGGTGGGTCTCAATAGTCTAACGTTGTTCTCCTCGTCTGCATTAAGGTTGGGGACCATTCCGTTTTCACTTTCTTTAAAAAATAAAAAATAATCTAAACTGAAATTGACCTCAACCCTGATCTGCACTAGTCCGAAAACAAAATAGCACAGTGAGGAAATAGACTCCTTGACTCACTTTCCACCATATTGCTTTCCCCGTGTGGTGAAAATCTTTCTTCAGGAGACTTGATATTCACCCTGAACTCTACTACCAACCCTGAGCTAAACTATACTAGACCATCAGACGACAGGAGGAGAGGAGGAGGGCTGGAGGAGTGGTGTCCTGAACTCTACTACCAACCCTGAGCTAAACTATACTAGACCATCAGACGACAGGAGGAGAGGAGGAAGGCTGGAGGAGTGGTGTCCTGAACTCTACTACCAACCCTGAGCTAAACTATACTAGACCATCAGACGACAGGAGGAGAGGAGGAGGGCTGGAGGAGTGGTGTCCTGAACTCTACTACCAACCCTGAGCTAAACTATACTAGACCATCAGACGACAGGAGGAGAGGAGGAGGGCTGGAGGAGTGGTGTCCTGAACTCTACTACCAACCCTGAGCTAAACTATACTAGACCATCAGACGACAGGAGGAGAGGAGGAGGGCTGGAGGAGTGGTGTCCTGAACTCTACTACCAACCCTGAGCTAAACTATACTAGACCATCAGAAGACAGGAGGAGGGCGTCATCACTCCCTACGGTGATGCCGTGATTCTGTTGTTTAGAAGAGGAAGAAGGATAAATAGATATCTAGTCTGCCATGGGGGAGGAAACCGTGTGTGTGTGTGTGTTTTAGACATACACCATTGTAGGTGCTTCTCTATGATGACCCTTCAGTGTTTGAGTGAATATATGGATATTTATATATGTGTGTGTGTGTGTGTGTGTGTGTGTGTGTGCGCGTGTGTGTGTGTGTGTGCGTGGTGTGTGTGTGTGTGCGTGTGTTGTGTGTGTGTGCGTGTGTATATGTGTGTGTGTGTGGTCATTAACATTGCGGAGGTCTTTATCTGACAGTGACTCCCAGTTTCTCCAGCACCCTGACACCTTTCTCCTGGTACTCCTCCCTGGTCAGCCAGAAGTTATCTTTGTCCTTCATGATGTCCGCCAGCACGGCCCCGCCCAGGAACACCATGTGCTTACGCCGCGGCGGGTCCTCGATGCGGATCTTAAATTTCTACAGAGGGAGACAATTCAGCATTATGTCCGAGGGGAGGAGTTTGGGGAGGAGTTTGGGGAGGAGTTTGGCACAGGATGGATGAATCTTGGCCTCATCATATAACGCCTAGTAATTCAGGATGCAAGGTGATTTGTAGAGCAGGGACTATATGTTCTACTTCTGTTGTGTACTATGAGCTGACTACTTAAGAGATGTTTCTTCTGTCTCCACCTAGTGGGTTAACTACAACACTGAACCATGTTGAGGAAATGGGCCATGTCCCAATACTTTTCAACATACATCCTTCCTCCCACCCTTCAGGTCCATTAGGGACCGGTTGGACCTTTAGACAGGTCATCATTGCAAATAACAATCTGTTATTGACTTACATTTACGAATAGAGAGTTAAATAAAAACAAAAATATATTTTAAAAGAGTTGTTCTCACCGAGAGTTTGTCCACGTCGCCTTTCAGCACGCGTTCCAGGTAGAGCTGTTTGAGCTCCCTCTCTAGTCGAGATGGAAGACCTGGATACATGGTGGACCCACCTGACAACACTATGTGTTTATAGAACTCAGACCTGAGAGAGAGGTGAGAGATGGGGGGGGGGGGCAGAGAGAGAGAGGTGAGAGAGGGGGGAGGCAGAGAGAGAGGTGAGAGAGGGGGGAGGCAGAGAGAGGGGGGAGGAAGAGAGAGGGGGGGGGGGGGCAGAGAGAGAGAGGTGAGAAAGGGGGGAGGCAGAGAGATATAGGTGAGAGGGGGGAGGAAGAGAGAGGGGGGGGCAGAGAGAGAGAGGTGAGATAGGGGGGAGGCAGAGAGAGAGAGAGAGGGGAGATTAAAAAAGTGTGTGTGTGTATTGTCAGTGTGTGTGTATTGTCGGTCTGTGTGTGTGTGTATTGTCGGTCTGTGTGTCTGTGTATTGTCGGTCTGTGTGTGTATGAGTGTCTGTGTGTGTGTATTGTCGGTCTGTGTGTGTATGAGTGTCTGTCTGTGTGTGTGTACTGTCGGTCTGTGTGTGTGTGTACTGTCGGTCTGTGTGTGTGTGTACTGTCGGTCTGTGTGTGTACTGTCGGTCTGTGTGTGTACTGTCGGTCTGTGTGTGTACTGTCGGTCTGTGTGTGTACTGTCGGTCTGTGTCTGTGTGTACTGTCGGTCTGTGTCTGTGTGTACTGTCGGTCTGTGTGTGTATTGTCGGTCTGTGTGTATTGTCGGTCTGTGTCTGTGTGTGTATTGTCGGTCTGTGTCTGTGTGTATTGTCAGTCTGTGTGTACTGTCGGTCTGTGTGTGTACTGTCGGTCTGTGTGTGTATTGTCGGTCTGTGTCTGGGTGTATTGTCGGTCTGTGTGTATTGTCGGTCTGTGTCTGTGTGTGTATTGTCGGTCTGTGTGTGTATTGTCGGTCTGTGTGTGTTAGTTACCTGGTGTCGATGTCTGCTGCATGGATAGTGTTGAAGAGCAGCTCTGCCACCCCGACTCCCTCTACGTTGATGAGATGGGGCTGGAACAAAGCCTCTGGAGCCTCGAAACGCTCCCCTCCCACCTTGATCACCCTGCCGTCTGGGAGCTGGAGGGGGGAGGGAGGGAGGGAGGGAGGGAAGGGGGAGGGAGGGAGGAGGGAGGGAGATTGAAAGTCAGAGGGTGGTGTGTGTATGTTGTTCAGGCTTACGTGTGGTGAATGTGTAGTAGTGTCTTGTTGATGATCACGTGTGGTGGTGAGTGTGTATGTGTGTGTGTGTGTGTGTGTGTGTGTGTGTGTGTGTGTGTGTGTGTGTGTGTGTGTGCATTTACTGTAAAACGTGTTGATCTGTATTTTATGCGTTGTGTGCGTCTTTGTAGCTCAGGCCGTGGGAGGAAGTTGAGAGCTGCCCAGCCACCGCCGCCCTGTGGCCACAAAGGATATGATGTCACGCCCCCACAGACACACTACCCACCTTGTCTCTCACACACACTCTTAAGATGTGTGTGTTTTATAATGAGTTCCCTTCTTATGAAAGAAAAGCAATATCATGGAGGAATATTCCACCCACTCTCTGGAAGCTGCTCAGCACTTCCTGGTTCCTCTGAAGCTCCACCGACATTAACATATAGAGACCAATCCAGTTCTGTTACTTATCAGCTGCTCAGAGTCGTGTGGTGGTATATTCTGTTACTCATCAGCTGCTCAGAGTCGTGTGGTGGTATATTCTGTTACTCATCAGCTGCTCAGAGTCGTGTGGTGGTATATTCTGTTACTCATCAGCTGCTCAGAGTCGTGTGGTGGTATATTCTGTTACTCATCAGCTGCTCAGAGTGGTGTGGTGTGGGGGTATATTCTGTTACTCATCAGCTGCTCAGAGTGGTGTGGTGTGGGGGTATATTCTGTTACTCATCAGCTGCTCAGAGTGGTGTGGGGGTATATTCTGTTACTCATCAGCTGCTCAGAGTCGTGTGGTGGTATATTCTGTTACTCATCAGCTGCTCAGAGTGGTGTGGTGGTATATTCTGCTACTCATCAGCTGCTCAGAGTCGTGTGGTGGTATATTCTGTTACTCATCAGCTACTCAGAGTCGTGTGGTGTGGTGGTATATTCTGTTACTCATCAGCTGCTCAGAGTCGTGTGGTGGTATATTCTGTTACTCATCAGCTGCTCAGAGTCGTGTGGTGGTATATTCTGTTACTCATCAGCTGCTCAGAGTGGTGTGGTGGTATATTCTGTTACTCATCAGCTGCTCAGAGTGGTGTGGTGGTATATTCTGTTACTCATCAGCTGCTCAGAGTCGTGTGGTGGTATATTCTGTTACTCATCAGCTGCTCAGAGTCGTGTGGTGGTATATTCTGTTACTCATCAGCTACTCAGAGTCGTGTGGTGGTATATTCTGTTACTCATCAGCTGCTCAGAGTCGTGTGGTGGTATATTCTGTTACTCATCAGCTGCTCAGAGTCGTGTGGTGGTATATTCTGTTACTCATCAGCTACTCAGAGTCGTGTGGTGGTATATTCTGTTACTCATCAGCTACTCAGAGTCGTGTGGTGTGGTGGTATATTCTGTTACTCATCAGCTGCTCAGAGTCGTGTGGTGGTATATTCTGTTACTCATCAGCTGCTCAGAGTCGTGTGGTGGTATATTCTGTTACTTATCAGCTGCTCAGAGTCGTGTGGTGGTATATTCTGTTACTCATCAGCTACTCAGAGTCGTGTGGTGGTATATTCTGTTACTCATCAGCTACTCAGTCGTGTGGTGTGGTGGTATATTCTGTTACTCATCAGCTGCTCAGAGTCGTGTGGTGGTATATTCTGTTACTCATCAGCTGCTCAGAGTCGTGTGGTGGTATATTCTGTTACTCATCAGCTGCTCAGAGTCATGTGGTGTGGTGGTATATTCTGTTACTCATCAGCTGCTCAGAGTCGTGTGGTGGTATATTCTGTTACTCATCAGCTGCTCAGAGTCGTGTGGTGGTATATTCTGTTACTCATCAGCTGCTCAGAGTCATGTGGTGGTATATTCTGTTACTCATCAGCTGCTCAGAGTCATGTGGTGTGGTGGTATATTCTGTTACTCATCAGCTGCTCAGAGTCGTGTGGTGGTATATTCTGTTACTCATCAGCTGCTCAGAGTCGTGTGGTGGTATATTCTGTTACTCATCAGCTGCTCAGAGTGGTGTGGTGGTATATTCTGTTACTCATCAGCTGCTCAGAGTGGTGTGGTGGTATATTCTGTTACTCATCAGCTGCTCAGAGTCGTGTGGTGGTATATTCTGTTACTCATCAGCTGCTCAGAGTGGTGTGGTGTGGTGGTATATTCTGTTACTCATCAGCTGCTCAGAGTCGTGTGGTGGTATATTCTGTTACTCATCAGCTGCTCAGAGTTGTGTGGTGGTATATTCTGTTACTCATCAGCTACTCAGAGTCGTGTGGTGGTATATTCTGTTACTTATCAGCTGCTCAGAGTCGTGTGGTGGTATATTCTGTTACTCATCACCTGCTCAGAGTGGTGTGGTGGTATATTCTGTTACTCATCAGCTGCTCAGAGTCATGTGGTGTGGGGGTATATTCTGTGGGGGTCATTGGGGGGGGTTCTATGCACCATAAATGTTATTTTAGACTGAAGCTCCAGACAACAACAAAACAGCTGCAAAAACGCTATTGATACTGGCCTGTTATTTAGGGTCCAAAAGCTCTGAATTGGTCACTAGGGGTCTATTTACACTGACCGTGCAGGACTCAACCAGCACAGAGGTTAGTTACTGACCTGGTACGACTCACCTGGTACGACTCACCTGGTAGGACAGTGGTACTGACCTGGTACGACTCACCTGGTAGGACAGTGGTACTGACCCGGTAGGACTGACCCGGTAGCACAGTGGTACTGACCCGGTAGGACTGACCCGGTGGGACTGACCCGGCAGGACAGTGGTACTGACCTGGTAGGACTGACCCAGTAGGACAATGGTACTGACCCGGTAGGACTGACCCGGTAGCACAGTGGTACTGACCTGGTAGAACTGACCCAGTAGGACAGTGGTACTGACCCGGTAGGATAGTGGTACTGACCCGGTAGGACTGACCCAGTAGGACTGACCCAGTAGGACAGTGGTACTGACCTGGTAGGACTGACCCGGTAGGAAAGTGGTACTGATCTGGTAGGACTGACCCGGTAGCACAGTGGTACTGACCTGGTAGAACTGACCCGGTAGGACTGACCCGGTAGCACAGTGGTACTGACCCGGTAGAACAGTGGTACTGACCTGGTAGGACTCGACCAGCACGGTGGTCTCCAGAGCCAGTTTCTGCTCCTGTTCGATGTTGTAGCCCACGTAGCACAGCTTCTCCTTCATCATACGCACCGTCTCAAAGTCCGCAGAGTGGTTGAACGCATAGCCCCTCAGCAACAACAGCTGGAGATCAGAGAAGTAGAGAGGTGTTTCCACCAAGCTTATTAGGGAAAGGGGGATACCGTGTCAGTTGTACAACTGAAATGTGTCTTCCACATTAAACCCAACCCCGCTGAATCACCCTTAACATCCACGTCTTCAGCACCCGGGGAACAGTGGGTTAAACTGCCTTGCTCAGTGGCAGAATGACAGATTTTTACCTTGTCAACTCGGTTACTGGCCCAACACTCTAACCACTAGGCTACCTGCTGGTTACTAGTCCAACGCTCTAACCACTAGGCTACCTGGTGGTTACTGGCCCAACGCTCTAACCACTAGGCTACCTGCTGGTTACTGGCCCAACGCTCTAACCACTAGGCTACCTGCTGGTTACTGGCCCAACTCTCTAACCTCTAGGCTACCTGCTGGTTACTGGCCCAACACTCTAACCACTAGGCTACCTGCTGGTTACTGGCCCAACACTCTAACCACTAGGCTATCTGCTGGTTACTGGCCCAACACTCTAACCACTAGGCTACCTGCTGGTTACTGGCCCAACACTCTAACCACTAGGCTACCTGCTGGTTACTGACCCAACGCTCTAACCACTAGGCTACCTGCTGGTTACTGGTCCAACTCTCTAACCACTAGGCTACCTGCTCGTTACTGACCCAACGCTCTAACCACTAGGCTACCTGCTGGTTACTAGCCCAACACTCTAACCACTAGGCTACCTGCTGGTTACTGGCCCAACACTCTAACCACTAGGCTACCTGCTGGTTACTGACCCAACGCTCTAACCACTAGGCTACCTGCTGGTTACTGGTCCAACTCTCTAACCACTAGGCTACCTGCTCGTTACTGACCCAACGCTCTAACCACTAGGCTACCTGCTGGTTACTGGCCCAACACTCTAACCACTAGGCTACCTGCTGGTTACTAGCCCAACGCTCTAACCACTAGGCTACCTGCTGGTTACTGGCCCAACACTCTAACCACTATGCTACCTGCTGGTTACTGGCCCAACACTCTAACCACTAGGCTACCTGCTGGTTACTGGTCCAACACTCTAACCACTAGGCTACTGGCCCAACGCTCTAACCACTAGGCTACCTGCTGGTTACTGGCCCAACACTCTAACCACTAGGCTACTGGCCCAACACTCTAACCACTAGGCTACTGGCCCAACACTCTAACCACTAGGCTACTGGCCCAACACTCTAACCACTAGGCTACCTGCTGGTTACTGGTCCAACACTCTAACCACTAGGCTACTGGCCCAACACTCTAACCACTAGGCTACCTGCTGGTTACTGGCCCAACACTCTAACCACTAGGCTACCTGCTGGTTACTGGTCCAACACTAACCACTAGGCTACCTGCACTGGGACAGTGAATGAGGACCGTAGCTGGAGTACAACTACAGACCAAAAGCTGCATGTTCCAGTCGCATCGGGGACAACCATAACCCAATTATCCTAACCTGCCGCGTTTCCTAACCTGACGCGTTTCATTCTCCTAACCTGACGCGTTTCATTCTCCTAACCTGCCGCGTCTCCTAACCTGCCGCGTCTCCTAACCTGCCGCGTCTCCTAACCTGCCGCATCTCCTAACCTGCCGCGTCTCCTAACCTGCCGCGCTCCATTCTCCTAACCTGCCGCGTTCCATTCTCCTAACCTGCCGCGTCTCCTAACCTGCCGCGTTCCATTCTCCTAACCTGCCGCGTCTCCTAACCTGCCGCGTTCCATTCTCCTAACCTGCCGCGTTTCCTTCTCTTCTTTCCATAGTTGTACTCCATTTAACCAAAACAGTGAATGAGGGGGCAATCAATGTGTATGAGATCCAGGGGTCAGAGGTGAGGGGTCAGAGGTACCTTAATGAGGTAGCGGGTTATGTCCCTCCCTGCGATGTCCAGGCGTCGTGTCAGATGGGGCAAGCTGAAGCCCTCGTACACCGGACAGATGTGTGTCACACCGTCCCCAGAGTCCACCACAACACCTGTCAGCAGGCCTGAGGGCAGAAACACACAGAGAGGTCAGACACGCACACAGAGAAATCAGACACGGACACAGACAGTGGTCTCACACACACACACACAGGTCACACAGACAGTGGTCTCACACACACACACACAGGTCACACAGACACACACACACACACACACACACACACACACACACACACACACAGAGGTCAGACACACACACACACACACAGAGGTCAGACACACACACACACACACACACAGAGGTCAGACACACACACACACACACAGAGGTCAGACACACACACACACACACAGAGGTCAGACACACACACACACACACACACACACAGAGGTCAGACACACACACACACACACACACACAGAGGTCAGACACACACACACACACACACAGAGGTCAGACACACACACACACACACACACACACAGAGGTCAGACACACACACAGAGGTCAGACACACACACAGAGGTCAGACACACACACAGAGGTCAGACACACACACAGAGGTCTGACACACACACAGAGGTCAGACACACACACAGAGGTCAGACACACACACACAGAGGTCAGACACACACACAGAGGTCAGACACACACACAGAGGTCAGACACACACACAGAGGTCAGACACACACACAGAGGTCAGACACACACACACAGAGGTCAGACACACACACACAGAGGTCAGACACACACACACAGAGGTCAGACACACACACACAGAGGTCAGACACACACACACAGAGGTCAGACACACACACACAGAGGTCAGACACACACACAGAGGTCAGACACACACACAGAGGTCAGACACACACACACACAGAGGTCAGACACACACACACAGAGGTCAGACACACACACAGAGTAACATAATTAACACCCCTCCGATACGTTTCACAAGCCCTCTGAATGGGAGGGAGTAAGCTGTGTTGAGTTGGGGCTTAAAGTGAACCAGAGAGAGTTGAAGAGGCTGTGTGTTCCTCTAGTCTAGTACCTTGGGCGTAGAGCGTCAGCACAGCCTGGATAGCAATGTAGACCCCTGAGAACTGATACGTCTCAAACATCACCTACCAGAGACAGAGAGACAACTTTAAAAGACTGCCGTCAAATACAGTCTTACAGCTGGACTGCTTCTGTAATGATGAAAATGTGTAACACACTGTTAATGCTGAACCCACTGACCCTCACACAGCTTTATAGAGCTCTGTTAATGCTGAACCCACTGACCCTCACACAGCTTTATAGAGCTCTGTTAATGCTGATCCTCACACAGCTTTAGAGTTCTGTTAATGCTGAACCCACTGATCCTCACACAGCTTTTAGAGCTCTGTTAATGCTGAACCCACTGACCCTCACACAGCTTTAGAGTTCTGTTAATGCCGAACCCACTGACCCTCACACAGCTTTATAGAGCTCTGTTAATGCTGAACCCACTGACCCTCACACACTTTTATAGAGCTCTGTTAATGCTGAACCCACTCACCCTCACACAGCTTTATAGAGCTCTGTTAATGCTGAACCCACTGACCCTCACACAGCTTTATAGAGCTCTGTTAATGCTGAACCCACTGACCCTCACACAGCTTTAGAGCTCTGTTAATGCTAAACCCACTGACCCTCACACAGCTTTAGAGCTCTGTTAATGATGAACCCACTGACCCTCACACAGCTTTAGAGCTCTGTTAATGCTGATCCTCACAGCTTTAGAGCTCTGTTAATGCTGAACCCACTGACCCTCACACAGCTTTAGAGCTCTGTTAATGATGAACCCACTGATCCTCACACAGCTTTAGAGCTCTGTTAATGATGAACCCAATGACCCTCACATAGCTTTAGACCTCTGTTAATGCTGAACCCACTGACCCTCACACAGCTTTAGACCTCTGTTAATGCTGAACCCACTGACCCTCACACAGCTTTATAGAGCTCTGTTAATGCTGAACCCACTGACCCTCACACAGCTTTAGAGCTCTGTTAATGATGAACCCACTGATCCTCACACAGCTTTAGAGCTCTGTTAATGATGAACCCAATGACCCTCACATAGCTTTAGACCTCTGTTAATGCTGAACCCACTGACCCTCACACAGCTTTAGACCTCTGTTAATGCTGAACCCACTGACCCTCACACAGCTTTATAGAGCTCTGTTAATGCTGAACCCACTGACCCTCACACAGCTTTAGAGCTCTGTTAATGCTGATCCTCACACAGCTTTAGAGCTCGGTTAATGATGAACCCACTGATCCTCACACAGCTTTAGAGCTCTGTTAATGATGAACCCACTGACCCTCACATAGCTTTAGACCTCTGTTAATGCTGAACCCACTGAACCTCACACAGATGTTCCTACATTAGTTCTCATACGTTAATGAGGTCAGAGTGGTAGCTAGCTGTTGCTATGCACTTGGAGTCAACTTGCTACACACCCCCCACCCCCTCCGACATACACACCTCGATGATCTTCTCTCGGTTCTTGGTGGGGTTCATGGGCGGCTCGGTGAGCAGGATCTTGCAGTTCCTGGAGTCGATGTTGAGCTTCTCAGGCCCGAAGGTGTAGTCCCACAGGTGCTTCATGTCGTCCCAGTTCCTGACGATGCCGTTCTCCATGGGGTAGTTGACCTCTAGCATGGAGCGCAGCTCGCTGGCCTCGTCTCCCACCATCAGGTCCTATAGACGTTGAGGGGTTTAAGGTTCAGATAGACACTCCTGGGTCGTGTTCATTAGCACACGACGTGACAAAGCATTTTGCAACAGTAAACAGAAACAAGCGTTTTTTTCTTATTGGAAAAGTTGAGGTGTTGTTCTCCGTGGGATAGTTTGGGTTCGATCGGTGGAGGGGCCTCATGAATACGGCCCTGGAGAAATCAGACCGTTAGCTTAGCTGTACCGTCACCTTTCATCAGCAGTAACAGAGGGGCATGTCAACACTGCCTCCATGACGGCTCCACGACGGCCTAAAGAGACACAGTAATGGGATATACACATACGCAGCAGCGCTCAAAAAAAAAAAAGAGGCAAGTCACATCCGTTAGCAATTACCCAGCATGCATTCTTTAAAACAGCATGCTTCCATGCATTCACTCTTAAAACCTGTTCCCTTTCTGACCAGAGCACAGGGCTACAATCCTAAACTTGAGAAACATGCAAGTAACTTACACGGACACCATTGACGTCAATGAGAAGTTTGCCTGACAATCTGTGCATGCAGGTCAAGTTCAGATTCAGTCTCATTTGAGCAAGGCTCAGTCAGAGTTACATGCAAACCAGGCATTGGGAATCACTACATGATTGGTTAGCCAAGTGTTAGTCACACAGTACAACGTTTCCTATTTCACTGGCACACACTGAGCCTGACGGTCATCAGCACAGACTAGAAAACTGTTCCCACGGAAGCTACTTGACACAATCCGTTTAGAAACCGTAGCCTGGTCCCAGATCTGTTTGTATTGGTTTGACTTGTGCCAACTGCTATGGTCAATGGTTGGGACAAACAGATCTAGGACCAGGTTAGAGAAACAGTTGATACAGTGTGTGTTTTGGCACTGAAGGAGCCCCCGTCTGGCAGGGCCATGTGTTTTCAATGAAGACCTGCTGCTTCCATCCTGTCTGTTCTGCCAATCAACAGCCATGTACACACACCACCACACACACACACCACCATCACACACACACACCACCATCACACACACCACCATCACACACACCATCACACACACACCACCATCACACACACCACCATCACACACCACCACACACACACACCACCATCACACACACACACACCATCACACACACACACCATGTACACGCACCACCACACACACACCATCACACACACACACACACACACACCATGTACACGCACCATGTACACGCACACACACACCATCACACACACACCATGTACACGCACCATCACACACACCACCATCACACACACCATGTACACGCACCATGTACACGCACCATCACACACACCACCATCACACACACCATGTACACGCACCATCACACACACACACCATCACACACACACCACCATCACACACACACACACACCATCACACACGCACCATCACACACGCACCATCACACACGCACCATCACACACACACCACCATCACACACCATCACACACACCACCATCACACACACACACCATGTACACACACACCATCATCAGACACACACACACACCATCATCATCACACACACACCATCATCACACAAACACACCATCATCACACAAACACCATCACAACTTTCAATTCATTATCTGAAAGCTGATTGACATTTGCTGCACTATTATTGTTGTTAATAAGTTCAACTTGTCTTCCTAAAACATATCTGAAGACAGTTTAAAATCTCCTTCTACTGTTGTATTAAAAAGGTACAGGTGGGGGACCATAAAACACAATATGACAAGGCCCCCAGCCAAAAGTGCACGAGTAGTCGCCCGATAGTAATCTCATTGTCCCTCGTTTGTTTGCATGTTCGTCCACCACTTGTAGGTCTTCCACCACTGATGTCACTCAACCCTGATCATCATCTTCTCTCTCTGCATCAACGACTACCTGTCCACTCCAAACATCTTGGAGAGAGTACCGAGGTTTCTAATCTTGGTGAAGGCACCAGGGTTAGATGCACAAGATGCACAACTGTAGTGTTTTGTGTTTTAAACAACTTAAAACGACAACAAAAGACAGTTATGCTCATCATCATTGATTAGGGATATCATCATTGATTAGGGATATCATCATTGATTAGGGATATCATCATTGATTAGGGATATCATCATTGATTAGGGATATCATCATTGATTAGGGATATCATCATTGATTAGGGATATCATCATTGATTAGAGATATCAACATGAGCTAGCACCAGCGGTTTGATCTGACCATGAGCTAGCACCAGCGGTTTGATCTGACCATGAGCTAGCACCAGCGGTGTGATCTGCACATGAGCTAGTACCAGCGGTGTGATCTGACCATGAGCTAGTACCAGCGGTTTGATCTGCACATGAGCTAGTACCAGCGGTGTGATCTGCACATGAGCTAGCACCAGCGGTTTGATCTGACCATGAGCTAGTACCAGCGGTTTGATCTGACCATGAGCTAGCACCAGCGGTGTGATCTGACCATGAGCTAGTACCAGCGGTGTGATCTGACCATGAGCTAGCACCAGCGGTTTGATCTGCACATGAGCTAGTACCAGCGGTGTGATCTGACCATGAGCTAGCACCAGCGGTTTGATCTGCACATGAGCTAGCACCAGCGGTTTGATCTGCACATGAGCTAGTACCAGCGGTTTGATCTGCACATGAGCTAGCACCAGCGGTTTGATCTGCACATGAGCTAGCACCAGCGGTTTGATCTGCACATGAGCTAGTACCAGCGGTGTGATCTGACCATGAGCTAGTACCAGCGGTGTGATCTGACCATGAGCTAGCACCAGCCGGGACAGTCTCCCTCTAGCGCGAGTGAAGTGAGTTGGGAACAGCTGAATGTATGGGTCTTAGAAGCTGTTCACATACAGAATCTTTATGTCCCAACTCACAATCTAATATGCTTCCCCAAAATAACATTTTTTTGTTGTGGGAGAACATTTATATTCATTGCTGATTTGAAATGATTTATACTTTTACTTTTGATACTATATTTTAGCAATAACATTTATTTTTAATAGTTAAGTATATTTATTTACTCAAGTAGTATTTTACTAGGTGACTTGAGCCATTGTCTATTAAAGGTATATTCACTTTTACTCAAGTATGACCATTTAGAACTTTTTCCACCACTGCATGTGCATATAGGCACATTCATTTCTTAATTTTTAAATGAAAGTATGATCACTTATCTGAGAAGGTACCAAAAAAACGTCTGAACAATTGGTTACCTGAGGGTTGACTCAACACCAATGTTTTTTCTTCAGTTTTGAAATTGGCCACTAGGGGATCACAACTCGATAACTGAATAATGAAACATCTGATTGGCTAAGAATAAAAACTGTTATGGATGTAACAACCAGATTAATTGGCTGAAACATAAAACAGTGGGAAAAGTTGATTATAAAACTAGTTTTTTATTATACATTTGAATCCAAAGCTGGAAGTGGGCTTAATGGGTACGTGGGCTTAATGGGCACGTGGGCTTAATGGGTACGTGGGCTTAATGGGTACGTGGGCTTAATGGGCACGTGGGCTTAATGGGCACGTGGGCTTAATGGGTACGTGGGCTTAATGGGAACGCTGACCCTATATAGGGAACCGGATGTCATTTCAGACACAGGCCATGTAGCATTCAAGTTCCTTCTGCTAAACTAACTTGAGATGAAAAACAGGAACAACAAAACAGTGAAATGAGTGGACTCTTAAAAATCGCTAGATTTCTGTCTGCCTAGTCATTAGGAATCCATTTTTCTCCACAGAAGTACTTCAAATGTTATAATTAGCCAAATATTTAGCCAAATAAAACACCAATTAGAGACAAATTAAATATAGAAAACAACAAATAAAAGGCACTCCAAATGTAGTAGCTATGTGGTAAAAAACACAGCATCACTCTCTCTCTCCCCGTTAGGCAACCAGGGAGGACATGGGCCTGCACACGCCAGCCAGGAATTCACACCACTTACCATCTTCTGAATATTCTACTTCATCATGTGATGACAGGTGAAGGATTTGGAGCATAAAGTAGAGAGTCAGCCAGTAAAACAAAGAGAGAGGAAGGGATGTCATTTTAAAATAGGTGTTACTAGACTCAGGGAGTCAGTATGACAGACATAGATGAGATTAAGCCTAGTCCATGCTTCTTGGTCCAGGAATAGGGTTGTTGTGTCGGGGTAACTTTTGAACCCACGTTGGAGTGTTGCACAGGAGAGGGGAGCTTCGTAGTATTACCTTAATCTCAATGTTGCCCACTTTGGCTGTGGAGCGAATGATTGGCCTGCCCACCAAGGCAGGGAAGATGTGCTCGGGGAAGTTGGAGCCTGCATAGCCACACTTCACAAACTGAGAGAGAGACAGAGAGAGAGAGAGATTTATATATTTTCTTTAGTTAAAATATTTTACTAGGCAAGTCAGTTAAGAACAAATTCTTATATACAATGTCGGCCTACCAAAAGGCCTCCTGGGGATTAAAAATAAAGATACAGAGAGCGAGAAAGAGATAATATATTCAAATATATATATATATTAACACTGTATATTGCCCAGGCAATACTGGTATGTTCCTTCCATGTGAATAAATATTGTTTGTATTGGACTGGTTTGAATTAAAAGACAGGAGGAAGAGAGAGTGAGCACGGGTGGAGAGGATGTGGAGAGATGAGGCAAATGTGGAAGACATGGGCTTTATTTGAACTCCCCAAAGCAAAATAGCCTAGTTATTATGCCTAATCTCAGTTACCCAGAAGTAACGAGAGATTAAGTTAAGGCAAAATTATAGTCCACACTTATTCGGGCATCAGAAAGCAATTACTGATAATATTTGTGACCTTCGCTTCAGTAGACTTGAGTAAGGGTCACAAGCTCTAGCCTAGCAGTGAATGTGTGTGGTGTGTGTATCTTAGAATCCTAGCTGTGGTTAAGAAACTAGTCTCACTTCCGCTTGACTCATTTCTTCAGCCCTTCACAGTGAGCACTTTTTAGCTGCATACACACTATGCCAGCGTCGCTTCAAATCGCTGAGAGTCAGAAGTACAATCCAAAAACAACCACTAAGACCCCTTTGGTGTGTCCAGATTTGAAGGATCCGAGTACTGTAAGCTATTTTTACTACCTATGTCCTAAATGACGGAGGGACCTCAGAATCCCTAGAAACAGTTGTCAGGAGGAGCACAGCCCCGATGCTGTTTCCCAGATAAAACTATTTTATAGCGTTCCATAAAAAAATATTGGAAATCTTACCGGATATTGCCAGCTAGCTATTAACACACAGGAATGGGTTATGGTTAACGTGAACTAGCTTAACTAATTCTGTCGTTATAACCTGAGGCATAAGGACCAGTAGAAACAAATGTGAATTTACAAAACATTCAAAACACGTCGACATCAACATTGAGTGAAAATGTAGTTAATTGGCTAACGCTGGTTAGCTGACCTAACTAGACTAGCTAACCAGCTAACTAACTAACTAACACGAAAGCTGGGTCAAACGATTTAATAGGTTTGAGCTAACAGGCCGATTTAATTTTTGCACCGTGAAATTGATTGTTATTGAATGTATTGGAAGATGACAACATAGCTAGCCAGCGGTAGATAATTGTAAAAACGGACAGACATTCCTGTCTAGCGTTACCCACCGACTTAACTAGCTAACGTTAGAGCGCTAGCAACACATCATCCACTTCCTGTTTCAGATAAAAATGTTCTCCTGCCATTCTGCCTTGGAAAAATACAGCATTAATAGAACTCGGTCATATGCAGCTTTCCACTCATAAACTTACCCCGGTTCCATTGTCACAAACCACCACTTTCCTTCCCTGGCTATCCATTTTGCAAAACCCAGGAGCCAGCAAACCTCCCAAGCTCAACTTTCTTCAGCAAGCCGGAAGTCACCACCCAGACTGTCTTGGCATCTTCCGGGGGGGTGGGTTCGAATACCTTTCGATGGCATTCATCCATTCTTCTTTCCTTCCTAGAAATGTCACAGAACAAAATAAGTATAAAATCCAGGGGCCAAGTAGGCTACTGTGGCTATTTGATCGTAATGTAGACCTACCAGAGTGGCCTACCATAAAACAACAATGAAGAAAATGCATCCCATAACACTTTAATAGCTATTCTATCGTACAGCCGACAGCAGCAGCCAATGTGTTGTGTTCAATGCCTACATTCCATGAGACTTTTGGGGGAAAAAGTGCAGGGCTTGACCTTCAGACAAGGTGACTGAAAATGTTGTGTTGTTTAATGCAAGAAACCACTTTACAAAATAAAATGCATTATTATTCCAATACCAATATTGAACGAATCAGACAAATAAAAGCTACCCTCTGCCCATTCAAGCCTGTCTCAAAATACAACACTGCCCCTTTAAGACAAAAAAAAGCTCTTTACTTGACTTGCTTTTCAGAGATGTCTAGAAATGTACATGTTTAGTGCTCTTTTAGGAAACAATCACCCCCCTATTGTTGACTAATAATGATCTATAACTGGGCTAATAACTCACTAACTAGTAATCACTCCCCTATTGCTGACTAATAATGATCTATAACTGGGCTAATAACTCACTAACAATCACTCCCCTATTGTTGACTAATAATGATCTATAACTGGGCTAATAACTCACTAACAATCACCCCCCTATTGCTGACTAATAATGATCTATAACTGGACTAATAACTCACTAACAATCACTCTCCTATTGTTGACTACTAATGATCTATAACTGGGTTAATACCTCACTAACAATCACTCCCCTATTGTTGACTACTAATGATCTATAACTGGGCTAATAACTCACTAACAATCACTCCCCTATTGTTGACTACTAATGATCTATAACTGGGCTAATAACTCACTAACAATCACTCCCCTATTGTTGACTACTAATGATCTATAACTGGGCTAATAACTCACTAACTAGCAAAGGATATTAACAAAATGTGCACAAGTGGCTACATGCAGTTCTTTCTTTGATCTTAAAACAAGCGCATCTACTCTGGACCACAGCTGTAAACACAGTTCAGTTCAGAGGAAATGGCACAGATCCATATATGACAATAGTCTGTTTGCATATAGACCTACTGCAGATGTGATTGGCTATGCCACATTGGTCTGTGTAGATTAAGGCTCTGTCATGTGCATGTACTCTGATTAGAGGGAACATTGGTGCCAATGCACAATCCTAAACAGTAACATAAACATTGATCTCTGACATAGACCCTACAATTATTACTTTAAAAAATACCATCCAATGTACTGTACAGGTGGGCTTGAGACATTTTATTTATTTTTGAAAATGTATTTCACCTTTATTTAACCAGGTAGGCCAGTTGAGAACACCTTTATTTAACCAGGTGGGCCAGTTGAGAACACCTTTATTTAACCAGGTAGGCTAGTTGAGAACACCTTTATTTAACCAGGTGGGCCAGTTGAGAACACCTTTATTTAACCAGGTAGGCTAGTTGAGAACACCTTTATTTAACCAGGTAGGCTAGTTGAGAACACCTTTATTTAACCAGGTAGGCCAGTTGAGAACACCTTTATTTAACCAGGTAGGCTAGTTGAGAACACCTTTATTTAACCAGGTAGGCCAGTTGAGAACACCTTTATTTAACCAGGTAGGCTAGTTGAGAACACCTTTATTTAACCAGGTAGGCCAGTTGAGAACACCTTTATTTAACCAGGTAGGCTAGTTGAGAACACCTTTATTTAACCAGGTAGGCCAGTTGAGAACACCTTTATTTAACCAGGTAGGCCAGTTGAGAACACCTTTATTTAACCAGGTAGGCCAGTTGAGAACACCTTTATTTAACCAGGTAGGCCAGTTGAGAACACCTTTATTTAACCAGGTAGGCTAGTTGAGAACACCTTTATTTAACCAGGTAGGCTAGTTGAAAACACCTTTATTTAACCAGGTAGGCTAGTTGAGAACACCTTTATTTAACCAGGTAGGCCAGTTGAGAACACCTTTATTTAACCAGGTAGGCCAGTTGAGAACACCTTTATTTAACCAGGTAGGCTAGTTGAGAACACCTTTATTTAACCAGGTAGGCTAGTTGAGAACACCTTTATTTAACCAGGTAGGCTAGTTGAGAACACCTTTATTTAACCAGGTAGGCCAGTTGAGAACACCTTTATTTAACCAGGTAGGCTAGTTGAGAACACCTTTATTTAACCAGGTAGGCTAGTTGAGAACACCTTTATTTAACCAGGTAGGCTAGTTGAGAACACCTTTATTTAACCAGGTAGGCCAGTTGAGAACACCTTTATTTAACCAGGTAGGCCAGTTGAGAACACCTTTATTTAACCAGGTAGGCCAGTTGAGAACACCTTAATTTAACCAGGTAGGCCAGTTGAGAACACCTTTATTTAACCAGGTAGGCCAGTTGAGAACACCTTTATTTAACCAGGTAGGCCAGTTGAGAACACCTTTATTTAACCAGGTAGGCCAGTTGAGAACACCTTTATTTAACCAGGTAGGCCAGTTGAGAACACCTTTATTTAACCAGGTAGGCCAGTTGAGAACACCTTTATTTAACCAGGTAGGCCAGTTGAGAACACCTTTATTTAACCAGGTAGGCTAGTTGAGAACACCTTGATTTAACCAGTTAGGCTAGTTGAGAACACCTTTATTTAACCAGGTAGGCCAGTTGAGAACACCTTTATTTAACCAGGTAGGCTAGTTGAGAACACCTTTATTTAACCAGGTAGGCCAGTTGAGAACACCTTTATTTAACCAGGTAGGCTAGTTGAGAACACCTTTATTTAACCAGGTAGGCCAGTTGAGAACACCTTTATTTAACCAGGTAGGCCAGTTGAGAACACCTTTATTTAACCAGGTAGGCTAGTTGAGAACACCTTTATTTAACCAGGTAGGCCAGTTGAGAACACCATTGTTTAACCAGGTAGGCCAGTTGAGAACACCTTTATTTAACCAGGTAGGCCAGTTGAGAACACCTTTATTTAACCAGGTAGGCCAGTTGAGAACACCTTTATTTAACCAGGTAGGCCAGTTGAGAACAAGTACTCATTTACAACTGCGACCTGGCCAAGATAAAGCAAAGCAGTGCGACAAAAACAACAACACAGAGTTACACATGGAATAAACAAATGTACAGTCAATAACACAATAGGGAAAAAATCTATATACTGTGTGTGCAAATGAGGTAAGATTAGGGAGGTAAGGCAATAAATAGGCCGTAGTGGCAAAGTAATTACAATTTAGCAAATAAAACACTGGACTGATACATGTGCAGAAGATGAATGTGTAAGTAGAGATACTGGGGTGCAAAGGAGCAAAAAAATAAATAACAATATGGGGATGAGGTAGTTGGATGGGCTATGCCTGTGGGTTCAAAACCATACATAATTGGTTTGAACCCCAACTGCCTAGGTAAGCAAGTGTAAAGAACATCACGTTGCTAGTTTAGCCAATACCACTTCCCCCTGATTCAGCTCATACTGAGACTTGAACCGAGAATCTCTGCCCACCCAAACACACTTGACTTTCCTCTTGAAGCATTCCAACCCATCATGCTATTGAAAAAGGCCTTCTTCAACAGCACGAGGGGCGACACTTCAGGCTGAGCAGTGAGTTTCACAGCTCCCCATCTGATACACTGGCTCTGACCTACCCCAGGAGGATTCACTTTATTACAGCAGTGGCTAATAACAAGTGTGCCTATGGTCTGGGAGACCTACGGTGTATTGCTCTGTCAGAAGAGGGAAGGTGTCTGTGAGTCCTTGAACCCCACTAAATGGTCATGTAGCTGGAGAATAAAAAAACTAATGAGAATATTTAATTAGACAAGTCAGTTAAGAACAAATTCTTATAGACAATGACGGCCTAGGCACAGTGGGTTAACTGCCTTGTTCAGAACGACAGATTTTTACCTTGTTAGCTCGGGGATTTGATCTAGCAAACTTTCGGTTAGTGGCCCAACGCTCTAACCACTTAGATACATTTTACAGTATTCCCTCTCTTAAGAAATATCCTTGTGCACATAGCCCCCAAGTGCAGTGAGAAAGTTTCCCCAACTCCATGTAAGACCACTGGACGTGATCCCATTGCTGCCACTAATGTAGTAGGAGAAAATGAGAGCTGCAGCGGGGACTCGAACTATGGCTAAAAAGAGCCTAATGCAGCCTATGCCACAAAAGGGAAGATGCAGTACAATGCTCACAAACACTATGTGTTACAGTCTTTCAAAATACATTATTTGTCATTACAGTCGTTTCAAATACTGTAGTATGCTCACAAACGTAATGAAGACCAGGTCCCATGCCATCCTCATACACTGCAGTAGCATGGCATCAGACACTTTATTATAACAAAATAATGTAATTTGACACATTTGTTTACATGGCATTTTTCAAAATGTTCCCTCAAAAACTCACTGGATTATTGATGAACAAGTTCTATACCCATATGGTGGGTAGTGAGTATAACTACCGCATATATAATTTTATTGTGACAACTCAAAGTCAGTACACAAAAACAAAAAAGTCCACTGCGGATGTTTATGGATTTATGACCGGAAACGACGACAGAATCTCACTGCGCAAAGCTTGTCGGGATACAGAGACTGCTTGAGCGCCATATTGGAGTGTAACTAACTAGCTATTGTTATAAATAGGGTCGGGGCTGCTGCTGGCTGAGTTTACATGTTTTCTACAAGTTTGTTCTAAGGAAAAGAGAAAGTTATCGGTGGGTCATGAAAGAAATGTCAGCGTGAGTTGCACATATGCTTAAGACATTGTAATGTTGTTCACTCTTCAACATGTGTGCTGTTGTAGAAATATGATCGAATATGTAACGTTAGCTAGCTAGGCTAACACTGCTAGCTAATTGCTAACGAACGGCTATCATCACAACAATGCGAGGCTGAGGGAGTTAGCGTAGCTAACAAAGGCCTAGCTATTTGGTGCATCTGTTAACTTTGCTAACTTGCTCCCCGACATCATATATATTTCTAAAGTAGCTTGATGACTCGATGGGTTTTTATATGTCGTTGTTTTGTATTTCATTATAGCTAACTAACGTTATCTAGCTAATTGTTGATTAACGGTATTTTGTTTATAATCAGCGCTAGCTAACTTGTTAGCTAACGACGTTAACGTTCCAGCCTTTGAGTTCCTGTTTTATAACTAGATGGTCATATAGATGTATTTTCGTTAACGTGTGCTAGCTACCCAACTTAATAGCCAACGTTGTTGCTAACTAACGTGCTTACAAATGCGCTAACATTAGCTGGCTGGCTTATTTTGTTGTAAACGTCCCTGTCTGTGTAGTGACCTATACCAGGTAATTTGGAGCTGACGCCTGCGTCCCGGCGTCATGGCAGACAGATACTGACCTCGTTAGTTACCTATTTGTGCTTCATCTATCCAGACCAGCTCAATGAATCGGAAATGAATGAAGCACCATCAAAGTAACTTTAAGTTAGTCCCCGGTTTGTGTCTGTGTGTTTGCTTTTCATCCAGTGTGTGCACTAAACATAGGCTGGCTCTTCATATGCAAATATTGTTTATGGCATGTAGCTCACTATAGAGTAAATTTGGTGGTTTGAGGAATCAAAGCAAAAAAGTTGCTTGCTAACGTTTAGGTAGCTACGTGATAACTAGTAAACAGATTGCTCAAGAAAGTATTGACCTCAGGTGAATCAATGTAGTCGGATGAATTCCACAAAGCCTGGTCTGCTCAATTCCGTTGGTGGAGTTAATCAGGAACTTCCTTCACTGTTGCGTTTAGTCGGCTAGGCTGCAAACAACTTTGAACAATTCAACAGGGCATCTATAATATCTGTAACATACTATTCCTCCTCTCTGTTGACTTGTACAGGAACAGTAACAGTATGCATGGCGGGCAGCAGCCTCAGAAACACTATGGCATTACCTCATCCATTAGCATGGCCTTCCCCAGGGAGGTGGACCATCAGTACACACACAAGCTCAGCGAGGCCATGAAACCCTTTGGGGTGTTTGAGGATGAGGACGAACTCAACCACAGGTGAGATGTCGTTCTCATGAAATAAAGAAAAAATGCCTGCACAGAGATGAATACTTCCATAGTTTGTTTGTATTTTATATTGTGCAATCTTTCCACCCGGAGGTCTTTGTCAGACTTAACCCAACTAAGTAAAAAAACTAAATGTGTTTACTTACACGCCTGGGCCCGTATTAAAAAAGTGTCTCAGAGGAAGTGTGCTGATCTAGGATCAGCCCCCACCTCTCCTTATAATCGTATTCATTAAGATCTAAAACATAGAACTGATTCCGTATCAGCCGCACTCGTGCACTGAGACTTTCAGTGAATACAGGCGCTGGTTGAAGTTGAGTGGTATTTGTTCATTTAGATGCCCTTTATTTTGCTGAAATGTTTTCCAGGTTAAAGAGTTACAGGTTTACGTTCTTTTCATGTGTGTTTGGGATATGCTGGGTTTCGTATGTGTGTTTGGGATATGCTGGGTTTCGTAGTGGACAGGTGAATTGATTGACATTATGCTACTTCCCACAGACTCGCAGTTCTTGGAAAGTTGAATACATTTGTCAAAGAATGGATTGCAGAGATCAGTGAAACGAAGGTAGGTTCCTAGGAAGATCAACGATGACTGAACTGTGTGTGCATTAGTGGTTGCTTTACAGAGAGCAAATCATTCCTACTCTGCTATGATATCAATGGGAGAATGATGTGTAATACATGCAGAGTGATATTGACATTAATTCCCCTCAGAACCTCCCACCATCGGCGATAACCAATGTGGGGGGGAAGATCTTCACCTTTGGGTCTTACCGGCTTGGAGTTCACACTAAAGGTAATGTCCTATAAGAGAACATGTGCATGTCTGCATGAGACACGTGTTGTGTGCTGTCAAATGTGTAGCTAAGTTGTGTGTGTGTTTGCGTTGCAGGGGCGGATATTGATGCCTTGTGTGTATCGCCGCGACACGTGGAGAGGACAGACTTCTTCGACTCATTCTTTGCAAAGCTCAAACTGCACGAAGAGATCAAAGACCTACGGGTGAGGTTAAATAAAATAACCATTCTCAGGATAATATTCGTATAGTCAAATAAAAGAAAGGAATCTCCTATTTTATTGAACAGTGTGCGAGAGGATGACAGTGTAGGAAAGGCAGTAGACCGGATTGTAACCGGTAAATGTGCCAGAGGCCGAGGCATGACCACCAAAATTGCCAGTCCTCAAGTTATCTCCTTAATGTATATTATGGCTATCATCTCTGTTCTGCTGTACCTTTGACTTGGCCTGTCAAATTGCTTTAAACATGACACTTATTCTTTCAGGCGGTGGAGGATGCCTTTGTACCTGTGATCAAATTCAAGTTTGACGGCATCGAGGTAAAGGGGGTTTTGGATGTACAAATTTTGTCTATTTCAACACTCTGTGAGATGGGTATACCATCAGAGTGGATTTTCACCAACCCAAATCTTTAACGATGGAGCGAACACATTCATTCAACATTCACATCCAACACATTTACGTTCATATTGATCTAGAACAGAACCCAGGTCAGGCTGTAGATCAACCTCGACACAGTCTTGAAGTTAAGAACAGACCCTGGAAATGAGAGGTTTATGATGCAGCTCGTTTCTCACCATGCGTCAGACCCAAGATTGCGTGTATTTTTTGCATATTTGAACAGAAAGCATAGGTAGCTATAGTATACTATTGGCATAAACATAATTATAACATAATCACTATTTAATCATCACCCAAAATCACAATATTCTGTAGTAGATGCGGACTATAAGTAGTATTGTACTTCAACATTTTAGAATTCACAAACCTTCAATATGAGTACTGATCTAGGATCACGTTTGGCCTCTTCCCCCCTTTTTTAAGTCCTGCTGAATTAGCGGGTGGTCCCACCTGATCCTAGATCTGTACTTCTACTGAATTTGAGCCCAGTGTAGTTAAAGTGTACCTGCTCTGTCTTGTTGCTGGGCAGATTGACCTGCTGTTTGCGCGGCTGGCTCTGCAGTCCATCCCAGATAACCTGGATCTGAGAGGAGACTCCCACCTGAGGAACCTGGACATCCGCTGCATCCGCAGTCTCAATGGTACTAATGCTCTCTTCCTGTGGTGCTAATGCTCTCTTCCTGTGGCGCTAATGCTCTCTTCCTGTGGCGCTAATGCTCTCTTCCTGTGGCGCTAATGCTCTCTTCCTGTGGCGCTAATGCTCTCTTCCTGTGGCGCTAATGCTCTCTTCCTGTGGCGCTAATGCGCTCTCTTCCTGTGGCGCTAGTAGTAATAATACATTACATTTAGCTGATGCTTTTATCCAAAGCAACTTATGCAAGCATACGTTTTACACAGGAATTGTACCCACAACCCTTGGTGTTCAAGCACTATTCTCTACCTACAAAGCCACACAGGACTAGTACATAGGGTTCAAAACAGAAATGCTATTGCAACCTCTTTGCAATAAGGAATTGAGCTGAGTACATACATTTAGAAAGTTCACAAAAGATCTCGTAGTCTTCCCTCCTTGTAGGTGTCACCTCCCCAGCTATACATTTTGTAATTCCAATGAGTTTCCCTCCTTTCTCCTGTGGAGTGTCCATGGTCCTCTCTTTCTTTAGCCAGATAGTCAGAATCACACCCGGTTCGTCTTCATTGTCCTGGGTCTGACCCTGCTCTCTGATCATAGGCAATTTCCTCTTATCTGATTAGGTCAACCTTTCTAAATTAGCATACACACAGTTTCATGTCCTGAACTCCATTAATACTCACAGTAATCATTCACCAAACAGGAGACAAACTACAGTTTATCTTCAAACATGTTACATTTTAATGGAATCCATCAACAGTAATATACTGAACAACAACAGTTAAGAGGGTATGAATACTTTCTGAAGGCACTGTACGTAGGAATATTACATGGTACATAGAACATAGTACTGTACTAGTATGTAGTAATACATGGTACTACATAGTACTGTACTAGTATGTAGTAATACATGGTACTACTTAATACTAGGACATAGTAAAACATGGTACTACATAGAACATAGTACTGTACTAGTATGTAGTAATACATGGTACTACATAGTACTGTACTAGTATGTAGTAATACATGGTACTACTTAATACTAGGACATAGTAATACATGGTACTACATAGAACATAGTACTGTACTAGTATATAGTAATACATGGTACTACTTAGTACTAGGACATAGTAATACATGGTACTACACAGAACCTCGTATTAGCACATGGTACTACATAGAACCAAGTACGTGTAGTACGTGGTACTACATATAACCTAGTACATGGTACCACATTGAACCTAGTATGTAGTAATACTTGGTACTACATATATTACTACGTACTAGGTTCTATGGTACTACATACATGATACCCATACCTGTAGTCATGTTAAACTCTGTTATATTATAACATCATACCTGTAGCCAGGTTAAACTCTGTTATAGTATAACATAATACCTGTAGTCAGGTTAAACTCTGTTGTAGTATAACACCATACCTGTAGTCATGTTAAACTCTGTTATAGTATAACACCATACCTGTAGTCAGGTTAAACTCTGTTATAGTATAACACCATACCTGTAGTCAGGTTAAACTCTGTTATAGTATAACACCATACCTGTAGTCAGGTTAAACTCTGTTGTAGTATAACACCATACCTGTAGTCATGTTAAACTCTGTTATAGTATAACACCATACCTGTAGTCAGGTTAAACTCTGTTATAGTATAACACCATACCTGTAGTCAGGTTAAACTCTGTTATAGTATAACACCATACCTGTAGTCAGGTTAAACTCTGTTATAGTATAACACCATACCTGTAGTCAGGTTAAACTCTGTTATAGTATAACACCATACCTGTAGTCAGGTTAAACTCTGTTGTAGTATAACACCATACCTGTAGTCAGGTTAAACTCTGTTATAGTATAACATCATACCTGTAGCCAGGTTTAACTCTGTTATAGTATAACATCATACCTGTAGTCAGGTTTAACTCTGTTATAGTATAACATCATACCTGTAGTCAGGTTAAACTCTGTTATAGTATAACATCATACCTGTAGTCAGGTTAAACTCTTTTACCCAACTACAGCACCAGCTTTGGAATGACCTTTGGAATGACATCAGTGTGGAACTAACATCCCTCACTTTACTCTTGTTGTGAGCAATTAGACTTTTCTGAGACAAGTGATTTCTTCTCTCTCCTCCTCCTCCTCCAGGCTGCAGAGTGACAGATGAGATCCTGTACTTGGTACCAAACAAGGAGAACTTCAGACTAACCCTGAGGGCCATCAAGCTGTGGGCCAAACGTGAGTCAGCACCTAGAATAGAATGTCATATATTTGTCATTTTATATCTACCATTTTAATAATTTAGTATATTGAGGTCATTTAATATCTACCATTTAATATTATAGGCTGTAATGTATGATATTTAGCAAGACGATTTTATCCAAAGTGACTTAAAGTAATGGGTTCATACATTTTCCGTACGGGTGGTCCTGAGAATGGAACACACTACCCTAGCATTGCAAGCGCATACCACCCTGCATCCCACTGCTGGCTTGCCTCTGAAGCTAAGCAGAGTCGGTCTGGATGGGAGACCAGAAGCTGCTGGATGTGGTGTCGGAGAGCCAATAGGGGGAACTCTTGCCTCTGGTCTAAGAAGATCCCAGGGCAGTGACGGGGACGTTGCCCTGTGTCGGGTGCCATCTTTCGGGATGGGATGTGAAATGGGTGTCCTGACTCTCTGTGGTCACTAAAACTCCCATGGCACTTATCATAAGAGTAGGGGTGTTGACCCCGGTGGTCATGGCTAAATTCCCATGGCCACCTAATAATCCACCTCATTCTTAATTGGCATGTATCACTCCTCACCTCTCCGCTGTGTGGTGAGCGTGCATCACTGGGGTGGATGCTACACATTGGTGGTGGATGAGGTGAGTTTCCCCCTTACTGTGTAAACAGCTGTGACTACATGGGCTGATAAAGTCACTATATAAATCTATTATAACCAGCTGGGCTACAGAGGACCCCTCTATACATCTATTATAACCAGCTGGGCTACAGAGGACCCCTCTATACATCTATTATAACCAGCTGAGTTACAGAGGACCCCTCTATACATCTATTATAACCAGCTGAGTTACAGAGGACCCCTCTATACATCTATTATAACCAGCTGAGTTACAGAGGACCCCTCTATACATATATTATAACCACCATTGCAGACAGCACTCTACTGTAGGGCACTGTGTGACCCGGGGACGTGCTGTGAGGCACTGTGACGTGCTGTAGGGCACTGTGGGACCCGGGGACGTGCTGTGGGGCACTGTGTGACGTGCTGTGGGGCACTGTGGGACCCGGGGACGTGCTGTGGGGCACTGTGTGACGTGCTGTGGGGCACTGTGTGACGTGCTGTGGGGCACTGTGTGACGTGCTGTGGGGCACTGTGTGACGTGCTGTGGGGCACTGTGTGACGTGCTGTGGGGCACTGTGTGACGTGCTGTGGGGCACTGTGTGACGTGCTGTGGGGCACTGTGTGACGTGCTGTGGGGCACTGTGTGACCCGGGGACGTGCTGTGGGGCACTGTGGGACCCGGGGACGTGCTGTGGGGCACTGTGTGACGTGCTGTGGGGCACTGTGGGACCCGGGGACGTGCTGTGGGGCACTGTGTGACGTGCTGTGGGGCACTGTGGGACCCGGGGACGTGCTGTGGGGCACTGTGGGACGTGCTGTGGGGCACTGTGGGACCCGGGGACGTGCTGTGGGGCACTGTGGGACCCGGGGACGTGCTGTGGGGCACTGTGTGACGTGCTGTGGGGCACTGTGGGACCCGGGGACGTGCTGTGGGGCACTGTGGGACCCGGGGACGTGCTGTGGGGCACTGTGGGACCCGGGGACGTGCTGTGGGGCACTGTGGGACCCGGGGACGTGCTGTGGGGCACTGTGGGACGTGCTGTGGGACGTGCTGTGGGACGTGCTGTGGGGCACTGTGGGGCACTGTGGGACGTGCTGTGGGGCACTGTGGGACGTGCTGTGGGGCACTGTGGGACGTGCTGTGGGGCACTGTGGGGCACTGTGGGACGTACTGTGGGACGTGCTGTGGGGCACTGTGGGACGTGCTGTGGGGCACTGTGTGATGTGTTCATTAAGGCACGTAACATTTCTAGATATATTTTTTACGACTGGGAAACTAAATGTAGCTTCTTTTTTTTTGTACTTCCCCTTTTCTGGCTGGTCTTTTCTGGCTGGTCTTTTCTGGCTGGTCTTTTCTTGACTGGTCTTTTCTGTTTTGAACCTACTGAATATGACCCATTTTGTTAACACATTTTATGCACACGTGAATGTTAGTTGCTTTGCAATAAAGCATCTGGTAAATGGCATATATGATTACCCCCGCCCCCCCCACCCCCTCCCTTCCCTGTCCCCCAGGCCGTGGGATCTACTCCAACATGTTGGGCTTCCTGGGTGGAGTCTCCTGGGCCATGCTGGTAGCCAGGACCTGCCAGCTCTACCCCAACGCTGTGGCCGCCACTCTCGTACATAAGTTCTTCCTCGTCTTCTCCAAATGGTACACAATGAGCCCCATACCCTCAATTTACATTCCTCATCCAGGACTCACAAAGCATCTCAGAGCAGGATAACTCATCTAGGATTGTGCCTTTTTAAAATCACAATGTATAAGGGAGACCTGACTCTAGATCAGCACTAATCTGAGGCACTGTGTGTATGGGCTCTGATTAGTTTAAATGGGTGATGTGGGCTCTGATTGGTTTAAATGGGTGATGATAATATGGGCTCTGATTGGTTTAAATGGGTGATGATGATGTGGGCTCTGATTGGTTTAAATGTGTGATAATGATATGGGCCCTGATTAGTTTAAATGGGTGATGATGATGTGGGCTCTGATTGGTTTAAATGGGTGATAATGATGTGGGCTCTGATTGGTTTAAATGGGTGATGATGGTATGGGTAGCCTGTGTAGTCGATGACCCGCTATGATAAAGAAATATTGTTGCTTTGAAATCTCCATTGTTTTGAAAGGCTATCAATTCACTCAATCTGTTTTGTAGGGAATGGCCAAATCCTGTGCTTTTGAAACAGCCCGAAGACAGCAATCTGAATCTGCCTGTTTGGGATCCACGAGTAGGTGTCTGCTGTTGAGTTTGTGTGTGTGTGTTTGAGATACACAAATTGATAAAATGCTTATTTTGAAGATGCTGTGTGTGTCTGTGGGAGATGAAGCTGCTCTTGCCCTGTGTCAACTCTCCTCTCCACCCGTCTCCAGGTGAATCCGTCAGACCGGTACCACCTGATGCCCATCATCACGCCAGCCTACCCCCAGCAGAACTCTACCTACAACGTCTCCTCTTCCACACGCACCATCATGAGCGAGGAGTTCAAATACGGTGGGTACCTAACTCCTGATCTAGGATCAGCCCCCCCCACCACCATCCCTCTGTCCATAATATTGTGTTCATTATGAGCTAAAAGGCACAACTGATCCTGGTTCAGGCCACCAATACATAAATATGTAGGCAGATGTGACTGCGAGTCGCTTTGGATAAATGTGTCGGCTAAATGGCCCAAAAAATAAATCAATATTTCTCTCTATATGCAGCAGGATTCATCTCAATGCTTTCTTTTACATCCTATTATTGCACCGTGCAGTGAGGAAGGCTTTGTGCTAATTCTGTATAGTGGTCCTGTATGATAGAACATGGTGTTCATTCTAAATGTCTCATCTGGGAAACCTAGAAGTAGAATCTTGTGTAATTGTGTCAGATGTTTGATTATGTTCTGGGGGTATCTGTATGAGAGGAGACCCTAACCAGCCTAGAGAATTCTCCCTCCCCTAAACAGAGACTCTCAGGAAAGCAATGGCCAAATGTTCCTTCCACTTCTGAAATCCAGAAGATGTGAAGTCCTGATTTGTCTAAATGATCAGTGAGGGGGGGGGGGTCTGTGCAACCGGAAGGAAGTTCCTCGTTAATCGTTGCATCCCACGTTCTGTTGACGGATGCTATGACACCATCCTATGTTACATGCGTCTGTCCACAGGAGATGACTAAATGTGTTCCACCAACAGGTCTCAGTGTTACAGATGACATCCTTCAGGGGAAAACCGACTGGTCCAAACTGTTCCAGCCACCCAACTTTTTCCTGAAGTACAAGTACGTATTTATATATATATTTTTTTTATGTTTAAAACTGTAATTGGTTATGAATGTTGAAATAGTTGGTGTTTATTTGCATGCCAATGTGTTTTTGTCTTTAACAGGCATTATATTGTTCTGACTGCCAGTGCATCCACAGAAGAAAACCAATTAGAATGGTAAGTGTTTTGTTTTACATGGGAATGTGGCGCTCCTAAGGTCCTACAAAATATCTGTTTATTTTACCCCAGGCATTTTACCCCCGGGCATTTTAGCCCGGCCATTTTACCCCCGGGCATTTTACCCCCGGGCATTTTAGCCCGGCCATTTTACCCCCGGGCATTTTACCCCCGGGCAAACAAGTCAAACGGGTAAAAGCAACACTTTTCTATTATATTGCCGAGATGGTCGAGTGTCTGCTCTGACAATGGAAATACTTGTCCTCAAAGATGGAAGGGCCTTTTTTATTTAACCTTTATTTAACCAGGTAGGCTAGTTGAGAACACCTTTATTTAACCAGGTAGGCTAGTTGAGAACACCTTTATTTAACCAGGTAGGCCAGTTGAGAACACCTTTATTTAACCAGGTAGGCTAGTTGAGAACACCTTTATTTAACCAGGTAGGCTAGTTGAGAACACCTTTATTTAACCAGGTAGGCTAGTTGAGAACACCTTTATTTAACCAGGTAGGCTAGTTGAGAACACGTTCTCATTTACAACTGCGACCTGGCCAAGATAAAGCATAGCAGTGTGAACAGACAACACAGGGTTACACATGGAATAAACAATTAACAAGTCAATAACACAGTAGGAAAAAAAGAGTCTATATACATTGTGCGCAAAAGGCATGAGGAGGTAGGCGAATAATAAACATTTTGCAGGACCTGAATGAAATTGTTTGTTTTTTGTTTCCAGTGTTTGTTTTTTGCCAGGCATAATGTGACCCATGTCGTCCAAAAACATTATACTTTTGACTCACCTGTCCATAGAACATTCTTCCTAGAGTCTTGATGATCATCCAGGTGCTTCCAGGTGTTTTTTTTGCCAAACTTGAGTCAACTTGCTGGATGAGATCTATTATGTCTGGCGAAAACCAAACCCTGCATTCCACAGTAAGGGCCTCATACCAACGGTCAAGCGTTGTGGTGGTAGTGTGATGGTTTGGGCTTACGTTGCTGCCTCAGGACCTGGACGACTTGCTTTAATAAAAGGAACCATGAATTCTGCTCTGTATCAGATAATTCCACAGGAGAATATCAGGCCATCCGTCTGTGAGCTGGAGCACATCTGGTTTATGCAATGATCTAAAACACACAATCAAGACTACATGAAAAGGGCTAAAAAAAAAGCATCAACTTTGAGGTTTTGGAATGGCCTAGTCAAAAGTCCAGATCTAATCCCAATTGAGATGTTGTGGCAGGACTTTAAACGAGCAGTTCAGGCTTGAAAACCCACAAATGTTGCTGAGTTAAAGCAGTTCTGCATGGAAGAGTGGGCCAAAATTCCTCCCACAGCAACGTGAGATACTGATCAACAACTATAGGAAACATTTGGTTGCTGTCATTGCAGCTAAAGGAGGCACAACCAGTTAGTGTAAGGGGGCAATTACTTTTTCACACCGCTGATTTGCATTGCACAATTTTGTTAATTTAATAAATAAGTATATTTTGGGGGGGTTATTTGTGAACTCGGGTTCCCTTTTATATAATATTAGGTTTTGGTTGAAGATCTTATAACATTCAGTATCACAAAAATAGAGGGAATCAGAAAGGGAGCAAATGCTTTTCCACACCACTATGTATTTTGCACCCCCGTGTCAATACGTTAGAATCACCTCTGGTTGCTATTTACAGCTGTGAGTCTTTCTGGGTAAGTCTCGAAGAGCTTTGCATTTTCAGAAACCTAAACAGTGCTTTGTAATGTATTGTTATGAACCTCCTGTCTGTTCCTCTCCCTCTAGGATTGGTCTGGTGGAGTCTAAGATCCGTGTCCTGGTGGGGAACCTGGAGAGGAATGAGTACATCACCCTGGCACACGTCAACCCCACATCCTTCCCCGGGAACAAGGAGAGCTGTAGCGAGTGAGTCTTTAGGCTCCACACCTTTTGAAGTGTGAAGGCACCAGAAATATTGGGGTTGTGTTCATTAGGGCACAAGACGGAAACCTTTTTTAAAAACCTTTTTGCACTGAGTGAGTTTATATTGCATGGCCTTGTGCCCTGCGTAGGTGGATATTTCACTTAATGGAATACTTTGAGGTTTTGGCACTGAGGCCCTTTATCTACTGACGCAGAGTCAGATGAACTCGTGAATATCATTTTGCGTGCAGTTTGAAGGAAATTGCTAATTAGCGCTAGCGCAATTGCTAATTAGCGCTAGCGCAATTGCTAACTAGAATTAGCACAATGACTGGGAGGCTATGGGGATCAGCTTCGTTACGCTAACGCTAGTTAGCATTTTTACATATACATTTTTAGTAATTTAGCGAACACTCTGATCCATAGCGACTTAGTTATTGGATCGATCTTAAGGTAGCTAGGTGAGACAACCACACCTTAGTCATAGTAATTACATTTTTCCTCAAAGTAGCGTTAAGCAAAGTTGGTGCTAGTCGGAGAAGTGCTAGTGCAAAGCAGTCAAGGGTGTTTGTTTTTTAGTGAGACACCCCACAGGGCGAACTGACCCAAGCTACCACCAGGGAGCACATGGAGACGATTTGGATCTTGTCTGTCTTGAATGATCAGATGGAAGCATTTTTAGATGTTTGGTAAATGTCAGACAAATATACCCAGCTGATGTTAGTGGTGGGTCTTCCAACAGGAACCAGTTTATCTCCTTGTACCCAGCTGATGTTAGTGGTGGGTCTTCCAACAGGAACCAGTTTATCTCCTTGTACCCAGCTGATGTTAGTGGTGGGTCTTCCAACAGGAACCAGTTTATCATCTTGTACCCAGCTGATGATAGGGGTGGGTCTTCCAACAGGAACCAGTTAATCTCCTTGTACCCAGCTGATGTTAGTGGTGGGTCTTCCAACAGGAACTAGTTTATCTCCTTGTACCCAGCTGATGTTAGTGTTGTCTTCCAACAGGAACGAGTTTGTCTCCATGTGGTTCATTGGGATCATCTTCAAGAAAGTGGAGAACGCAGAGAGTGTCAACATCGACCTGACCTACGACATCCAGTCCTTCACAGATACAGGTAATACCACACACACGCTCGCACGGTTAGTTCACCCAAATTACCAAAGGACCTATTGGTTTCCTTCGGCTGTAACAGACTGCTGACAACAGTCCATGCTTTGGTTTAGTGTCCCCGGCACTGTTACCACATGCTCACGTTTTAGCATTTGTGGCACAAATCCCATTCAAGTCATGGGGCTGATTATTAGCATTTTTGGCGCGTCATGTTCAAATCATCTATTAGTGATTTTCGTTGAGCTTCACAGTCAACTCTAAATACTTTTTGATGATTTGAATATGAAAAATGCTAATAGCGGTCCCATGACTTGAATGGGATTTGTGCCACAAATGCTAAAACGTTAGCATGTGGTAACCGTGCCAGGGAAACTAAACCAAAGCATGAATTGCTGTCAAATTGTGTCCGTAGAACTGCTTCTATGCTAAGGAAACTAATGTGTAATTTAATAATTTGAGTCAACTATCCCTTTGACATCTGTCTATGCTGGTAGAGGGAGCTCTAAATGACCCCATGACCCCTTTCTGCAGTTTACAGGCAGGCCAACAACATCAACATGCTGAAGGATGGGATGAAGATCGAAGCGACACACGTGAAGAAGAAGCAGCTCCACCAGTACCTTCCTGTTGAGCTGGTGCAGAGGAAGAAGAGGGTAGGATGGATGCTCTAGGCTCCATTCATTTTTCTGCCATTCCTTGTCTCCTTCTCAACCCTATTTCAAGGGCCCTCCCCTCGGCCCTTGTTCTCAATGCGTTTTGAAAAGGGGGCCAGGAGAGGGGATATTGAGGGGAGCTACATTGAGAAAAGCCTGTGTGTAGTCTAGACATATATATTTATTTTAAGAAATGCATTTGAATAAAACACCATCATCGTGATTGGCTTTGTATTTAAGTTTTCTCTCCTTGTCCCTCTGGCTTCCCCCTCTCCACACCCATCTTTCCCCACTGCCCTCCCTACAGAGCATAGTGGAGCTGAACCGGAACTCCAACGGCGGGAGTTCCAAGCGGTCCTCTCTCGACGGCAGTCAGCTGGACAGTTCCAGAGACACTGACTCCGGGACTCCCTTCAGCTCTCCCACCTCCGTCTGCAAGCCGTCCAGGCCGGCCGCCTCAGACACAGACGACAGGTAGGTACTCCTCACGAAGAACGGTGGGAGAACCAGGGAGACTTGTATAATTAAGCGATAAGGCACGAGGAGGTGTGGTATATGGCCAATATACCACGGCTAATGGCTGTTCTTACGCACAACACAAAGTGGAGTGCCTGGATACAGCCCTTAACCGTGGTATATTGGCCATATACCACAAACCCCCGAGGTGCCTTATTGCTATTATAAACTGGTTACCAACGTAATTACACCAGTAAAAATACATGTTTTTGTCATACCCGTGGTATACGGTCGGATATACCACAGCTGTCAGCCAATCAGCATTCAGGACTCGAGCCACCCATGTTTATAATATGTTCAAGGCTACAGCAGAAGATCGGTCACATGTAGTTTATGCTTGTACCTCATCACTACTGAACATAATGGTACCGTTTGACACTAGAAGTTTTAGGATTTTGTTTCCCGAAAAATGTATTATTCCCAGATACATTTTCTTTCCACAATTGACAAAATAAATGAAATGTGTATTTTTATTATTTCATGTTCCTTTCAGGTCATCATAACATGTTTAACTTAACAGCGCAATTATCTTGTTGTTCTGTCCCGTGCAGTTTGACACCCCCCAAGCTGCCAGCCTCTCTGTTTGTGGAGAGCAGCTCCTCGGTGCCAGACGTCTCTCCACCCATGACCGATCAGGAGAAGGGGTTGTCCATCCCCGTCATTGGATCAAGTGAGTGTCCAGCGTTCGTCTCTCCTCTCAGATATACATGGTCTACATACTAGTGTTGAAAGTCACGGCTGTGAAAAATGACACTAAAGAAGTGTTGAAATGTGGTTGATTGGCTTATTAACCTGTCTCCCTCTCAATCATTCTCTCACTCCCTCTCTCTCCCCTCACTCTTTTTTTTCCCCCTCATTTCTCTCACTCCTTTCTGTCTTGCTCTCTTTCTCCCTTGCCTTCTCTTTCCTCCTCTCTCCCTCTAGAGTCCAAGCCCTCTGCCCCAACGGGCCCAGTCGGTAGCACCATTCCTACGGTAGTGGGTAGGAGCGTGGTCTCTCTCGGCACTACAGAGCAGAACCAGAACGGATCCAAGAGACTCCACTCCCCTACGCTGGAGGATCAGTCCAAGAGGCTGAAAGACAGCGCAGAGCCGGTGAGTTGAATTTGTATTGTAAAATGAATTCCCCCGACTCCCCAGAACACCGGTTACATCTAGATTACTCAACAGAACCTCTACATGGAAACGTATTGCAGGCTTGCTAGAGCTCCCGTAGAAAACAATGACTCCTGTCAGTTTGAACAGAAACGATGTGCACCTGTCATGGTGCACACACACTCTTTATCGTCTCTGTCCTTTTGTGTACAGCTGGCTGATGTGTTGACCTTCAAGGAGCCGTTCCCTCCATCTGGCGACGGCAGGGAGCAAGGGGACGGAGTCCAAGTGGTGAGAACCCCTGTTTTACCCCTCCCCGTTAACGGGATTCAAGAAATACACACGACAGCCCCACACAATACCCAATTTTAAAAAAAATACAAAATGTCCTTTGTTGGTGTGAATGCCACTTTGTGATTTTGACACAGAACACAACTTGAATGTTCAATCACTCATTGGGTTTTTCACCCCCAGGTGAGTCCTCCAGCAGGCAGCACCATTCCTACAGTAGTAGGCAGGAGCGTTGTACCCTGCCTGGGCTCCTCTAGAGATACATCCAGCCCGACAGAGCAGAACCAGAACGGAGCCACCGCTGCAGCCAAGAGACCTCACTCCCCCACACAGGACGGACCCCCCAAGAGGATACGAGACCCTGCAGATCTGGTGAGGGGGAGTGATCCCTGGATGGATATGTCACATCCAGACTAAATCCTGCCAAATGCTTCGTAGACTAACAGTGAAATGCTTTCTTATGACTTATTTTCCAACCATGCAGAGATAAAGCTCAAATATAGTGACATGAGGAATAAATACAAAGTGGATAACAATGAGTAAAAATAACATGGAGATATATACAGGAAGTAGCAGGTAATAACAGGGCTACATACAGGAAGTAGAGGGTAATAACAGGGCTACATACAGGAAGCAGCGGGTAATAACAGGGCTATATACAGGAAGCAGCGGGTAATAACAGGGCTATATACAGTAAGCAGCGGGGTAATAACAGGGCTATATACAGGAAGCAGCGGGTAATAACAGGGCTATATACAGGAAGCAGCGGGTAATAACAGGGCTATATACAGGAAGCAGCGGGTAATAACAGGGCTATATACAGGAAGCAGCGGGTAATAACAGGGCTGTATACAGGAAGCAGCGGGTAATAACAGGGCTGTATACAGGAAGCAGCGAGTAATAACAGGGCTGTATACAGGAAGCAGCGAGTAATAACAGGGCTGTATACAGGAAGCAGCGGGTAATAACAGGGCTGTATACAGGAAGCAGCGGGTAATAACAGGGCTGTATACAGGAAGCAGCGGGTAATAACAGGGCTGTATACAGGAAGCAGCGGGTAATAACAGGGCTGTATACAGGAAGTAGCGGGTAATAACAGGGCTATATACAGGAAGCAGCGGGTAATAACAGGGCTATATACAGGAAGCTGCGGGTAATAACAGGGCTATATACAGGAAGCGGCGGGTAATAACAGGGCTATATACAGGAAGCAGCGGGTAATAACAGGGCTATATACAGGAAGTGGCGGGTGATAACAGGGCTATATACAGGAAGTGGCTATGTACGTATAGGAAGAGGTAAAGTGACAGTAGCCGAGTCCAGCGTGTGGGTCGAGTCCAGGTTCTCTCATGCATGGCTCAGTGTTGCTTGCCTTGGAAGCGATCATACGGCATTTAGCTGCTCTGGTAGGCTCACGTTGCTGGGCAGCTTGCGGCTGGCTTTCCCTTAGTAATTTGTGATAGTTTGCAAGCCCTGCCACATCCGCCGAGCGTCAGAGCCAGCGTAGTGGGATTCAATCTTAGTCCTGTATTGCCGCTTTGCCTGTTGAATGGCTTGTCGGAGGTCATAACGCGATTTCCTGTAAGCTTCCGTATTAGTGTCCCACTCATTGAAAGCGGCAGCTCTAGTCTTCCGTGTGGATGTTGCCTGTAATCCACTGTTTCTGGTTGGGATATGTACGTACGGTCACTGTGGGGGCACTTATTAATCACCCTTTTCTCTATTGTCTCACTGGAGCTGTATAAATACATTTTTTTTTTTAGGGAAAATGTTTTTGCACGGGTTAATGAGGTCATGATGTCAGTCTCTCACTTTCTCTCCCTCTCTCTCCAGCTGGTGTCCGGTGATGACTCTGCATTCAAGGAGCCGTTCCCTTTGTCTAGCGACGGCCAGGAGCAAGGGGACGGAGTGAACGTCGTGAGTACTCTCCTTTCAACCCACTGCACCCCGAACACCAACTGAACTCTGGAAATACACACCTCACATTATTCAGAGATTTTATGTCAGTCGATTATTGCATTTCATAATTTCTTTTGTTTTGTTTCTCTTAACAGGAAAGTCTTGGAGGGGTAAAGGCTATGCCTATTCCAACTATCGACACATCAAGAACACAGGTACTTTACTGATTTTTATTAGCTAGAATGCATGAAAGCAGTCTTCAAATGAATAGTTGATTTTGACATCTTATAATATGCGTGTCTGTGTTCATGCACGTGTCTGCTGTGTCTCTCGTGTGTGTCTATTCTCCAGAGACTTCCCAGTATGGAGCTGCCAGACGTGACCTCTCCCCTCCCCAGCAGTAACCACCAGCGGGTGGTTAAGAACTCCATCAGACTAGCCCTCAACAGGCACAGGTAACCCCAGGTAACGCCCCCCCCCCAAACCCCTTCCTTCACGAGGCCAGGACCTACAACACTGACTAGCTCCAGACCTGAGAGATCCCAAATCAAGACTACTGTGGTAAAACCTAGTGAGGAAGCTGATTTTTAACTCTCCCGCTCACCCCACCCTGTCACTGGACGATGTGCAACGACAGTCCCTTGTTCCCCCCCCCAAAAAAAATGTCATCTCTGTTTCTATGGTCCCCTTCCCAGTTGAGCCTGAAGCAGAAATTAAAATGCTGATTTAAGATTGGGTTGGAGAAGAGTTGGATTTAATTATTTATTTTTTGTAAATTTCCCCCCCTCTTCCTTTACTGTGTGTAGTTTTAAATGGCCTTAACGTGTCGATGCTTGCTACTACACCTGTCTGTACCATCCTACTGTTTTGACAAATGGGAAAGTTCTACAGTAGGTGTAGTTTATTGTACATAACTCGTCTTTAAAAAATAAAAAAAAAGAATCCCAGACGTTTAGTCTTTCCATACTGATGTTATAGTTTTATGATCTAAAATGAAGAAAAAAAAATGTTTAAAAAATGTATTGCCCCCCCCCCCCCCACTGTTTGTCAACCACATTACAACGTGACCTTGATAGCCAATCTCAGCCTTCCCACCCAGTAGACTCAGCAACTTGGGTTGTGTTCATTTGGGCCCAACATATGAAAATGTTTTGCAACAGAAACCTAAAATGAGCATTCCTTTTTGGATAAGTTCAGATGGTACCTCCCTTTTTTCTTCCTGTATATTCCCCCCTCTAGGTTAACAGGACCTCCTGTGTATATCCCTTCCCACTAGGTTAGCAGGACCTCCTGTGTATATCCCTTCCCTCTAGGTTAGCAGGACCTCCTGTGTATATCCCTTCCTCTAGGTTAACAGGACCTCCTGTGTATATCCCTTCCTCTAGGTTAACAGGACCTCCTGTGTATGTCCCTTCCTCTTGGTTAACAGGACCTCCTGTGTATGTCCCTTCCTCTAGGTTAACAGGACCTCCTGTGTATGTCCCTCCCCGCCCCCTCTAGGTTGGTTAACAGGACCTCCTGTGTATATCCCTCCCCGCCCCCTCTAGGTTAACAGGACCTCCTGTGTATATCCCTCCCCGCCCCCTCTAGGTTGGTTAACAGGACCTCCTGTGTATATCCCTCCCCGCCCCCTCTAGGTTAACAGGACCTCCTGTGTATATCCCCCCCCCGCCCCCTCTAGGTTGGTTAACAGGACCTCCTGTGTATATCCCTCCCCGCCCCCTCTAGGTTGGTTAGCAGGACCTCCTGTGTATGTCCCTCCCTCTTGGTTAGCAGGACCTCCTGTGTATATCCCTCCCTCTTGGTTAGCAGGACCTCCTGTGTATGTCCCTCCCTCTTGGTTAGCAGGACCTCCTGTGTATATCCCTCCCTCTTGGTTAGCAGGACCTCCTGTGTATGCCCCCCCCCCCCTCTCTTGGTTGGTTAAAAGGACCTCCTGTGTACGTCCTCTCTCAAGCTTTGACACCCACTAGACTAGAGAACCAACTCTCCTGGAGATCTACTGGGTATTGTAGGCTTTTGCTCCAGCCCTGCACTAGATTCACACACCTGATACAGCCAACCAGGGTCCTGAGGGGCAGATCATTAGTAGAATCAGGTGTTTTTATAGTAGGGTTGGAACACAACCCTGCGTGCGGTAGGTTACTGTTCCCCAGGCAGCTCTAGAACCCAGGGAATGTACTAAACATGAGGGACTGGGCGGTTGTGTTGCGCTAGCAGGGTCATGGTTGTGAAGTGGTTCACCACTGGATTTGTGTTACGGAAAGGGTTTCAAGCTTTTGCTGGTGTGTGTGTGTGTGTGTGTGTGTGAGGATGCTGGTGTACATGAGTTAGTGTGTGTGTGTTGTAATTCCCTCAGTGTGGGGTGTTGATCCTCTGCACCTCCCGTGGAGGTTCTTAAACATGGCGTCTCCTGGGGTCATCCTGGCCTGAGTCCCAAAAAGCACCCTATTCTATATATAGTGTACTACTTTTGACCAGAGCCATAAACGGCCCTGGTCAATAAGGCCCTGGTCAATAGAAGTGCCCTCTGTAGGGAATAGGGTGCAATTTCAGATGCGGTCTGGTCGAGGAGTTGACCTCTCAAATCAAATTTCAGGACTCATACTCACAAAATTTCTGAGTACGAGTGCTGATCTAGGATCAGGTCCCCCTTGTCTATATAATGTTGTTCGTTTTAAGCAATCGGCCACGAGCGGGTGTGGTATACGGCCAATATTCAGCGGCTATGGGCTGTTCTAATGCGCAACGAGGAGTGCCTGGATACAGCCCTTAGCCGTGGTTTATTGTCCATATTCCACAAACCCCCGAGGTGCTTTATTGCTATTATAAACTGATTATCAATGTAATTACAACAGTAAAAAATAAATGTTTTGTTATACCCGTGGTATACTCTCTGATATACCATGGATGTCAGCCAATCAGCATTCAGGGCTTGAACCACACAGCTTATCTGATTTAAACGTCAAAACCGACTGTAGATCAGCTGTGGTGCTCTGAGGCCCTTTTGAGTACAAGCCCTGCTCTCTGTTAAACAGTGATCTCTCTCTCTCTCCATTCTACCCTGGTTCGGTGTACAGAAAGCATCTGCTTGCATCCCAAATGGCACCCTATTCCCTACATGGGGCTCTGGTCAAGAGTAGTGCACTAAATAGGGAAATAGGGTGTTATTTGGGACTCACCCTATGTATTATAACAGGCGTATTCTCTTCATATCTTTTGTTTTCTTATTGCTTTGTGTGTATTTGTACGGTTTTGTATCATCTGTTCTAACAGCTGAAGCCTCTCAATGACTTTTACACCACTCGGTTTTCCAACAACTTTCTCTGTGCTTTTTGAGAAACAATTAAACAGGTCATTTATCAGTTGTTTTTTTTGTAGGGCAACAAGTTGTATTGGAAAAGGTATTTTTGTATGTATTGTCTATCACCTTTAAACGAGACCATTAAATCCATAAAACCCCTAGCTCTCCTTTGTCTTGTTTTGTCATCTCATTGACTGTGTTCCCTGTAGACTCTAGAGAATCATTGTATCACCTAAACTGTTGTGAAATATCTTTCCAATAACCTAAAACTTTGTATTTTCAGCTTTTTGAAGCTCAAAGTAAAATGCACAGAACGGATCTACCGCTTACCGGATTGTCTTTAAATGGGAATGACAGGTCTATAACTCACATTTCTATCTGAAACTGAAATGATTCACAACTACATAATGGACCTACGTTTATTATCATACAGGCTTCTAATAAGAATCAATGAATTAGGCACCACTAACATCACCCTCTAACGACACTCTTAAGGCTTTTGGTGGAGTCCAGCCGCATGGAATGTTGCAATGAACTGGACTGGTTTTAGATGAATGGAACTGGACTGGACTGGTTTTAGGTGAATGGAACTGGACTGGACTGGTTTTAGATGAATGGAACTGGACTGGTTTTAGATGAATGGAACTGGACTGGACTGGTTTTAGATGAATGGAACTGGACTGGTTTTAGATGAATGGAACTGGACTGGACTGGTTTTAGATGAATGGAACTGGACTGGACTGGTTTTAGATGAATGGAACTGGACTGGTTTTAGATGAATGGAACTGAACTGGACTGGTTTTAGATGAATGGAACTGGACTGGACTGGTTTTAGATGAATGGAACTGGACTGGTTTAAGATGAATGGAACTGGACTGGTTTTAGATTAATGGAACTGGACTGGTTTTAGATGAATGGAACTGGACTGGTTTTAGATGAATGTTGTAATGGGACTGGACTGGTTTTGGATTAATTGTACAGCATATCAACATGACATCAGATGTTGATCCCTTCAGTGTTTATTTATTAGTATGGAAAGCAAATCAGATCCTGTAGCACAGTTAAAGATACTGTGGTCAGGATGCCAATGTCGTTTCAACATCTTATCTACAGTGGATCTAAAACTGCAGACAAAACATCTTGAACCATTTATAATTGAATACGTTTGTGTGTGAGACTACCTGGTTGGCACCGTTGATGCAGGCAGTGCCTGGTGAAGTCTCTGTACCCTGGATCTTCTGTCTAGTACTGGTACCACTAAAGCCAAAGAGTTTGTTTCATCGAAAACCAATGTCATTAAGACAAGGAGTTACTTAGAAATGCTTAATGGCAATAATGCCTGAAACAATTGGCAATGTAAGGTGCCATGGCCTGTAGGCTAAGGTGGTGGGATCATCCACTGTAAGGTGCCATGGCCTGTAGGCTAAGGTGGTGGGATCATCCACTGTAAGGTGCCATGGCCTGTAGACTAAGGTGGTGGGATCATCCATTGTAAGGTGCCATGGCCTGTAGGCTAAGGTGGTGGGATCATCCACTGTAAGGTGCCATGGCCTGTAGGCTAAGGTGGTGGGATCATCCACTGTAAGGTGCCATGGCCTGTAGACTAAGGTGGTGGGATCATCCACTGTAAGGTGCCATGGCCTGTAGACTAAGGTGGTGGGATCATCCACTGTAAGGTGCCATGGCCTGTAGACTAAGGTGGTGGGATCATCCACTGTAAGGTGCCATGGCCTGTAGACTAAGGTGGTGGGATCATCCACTGTAAGGTGCCATAGCCTGTAGGCTAAGGTGGTGGGATCATCCACTGTACATCTGGTCTGCTACATACAGACGTGGCCAAAAGTTTTGAGAATGACACAAATATTAATATCCACAAAGTTTGCTGCTTCAGTTTCTTTATATATTTTTGTCAGATGTTACTATGGAATACTGAAGTATAATTACAAGCATTTCATAAGTGTCAAAGGCTTTTATTGACAATTACATAAAGTTGATGCAAAGGGTCAATATTTGCAGTGTTGACCCTTCTTTTTCAAGACTTCTGCAATTCGGCCCTGGCATGCTGTCAATTCACTTCTGGGCCACATCCTGACTGATGGCAGCCCATTCTTGCACAATCAATGCTTGGAGTTTGTCAGAATTTGTAGGTTTTTGTTTGTCCACCCGCCTCTTGAGGATTGGCCACAAGTTCTCAATGGGATTAAGGTCTGGGGAGTTTCCTGGCCATGGACCCAAAATATTGATGTTTTGTTCCCCGAGCCAGTTAGTTACCACTTTTGCCTTATGGCAAGGTGCTTCATCATGCTGGAAAAGGTATTGTTCGTCACCGAACTGTTCCTGGATGGTTGGGAGAAGCTGTTCTCGGAGGATGTGTTGGCACCATTCTTTATTCATGGCTGTGTTCTTAGGCAAAATTGTGAGTGAGCCAACTCCCTTGGCTGAGAAGCAACCCCACACATGAATGGTCTCAGGTTGCTTTACTGTTGGCATGACACAGGACTGATGGTAGCGCTCACCTTGTCTTCTCCGGACAAGCTGTTTTCCAGATGCCCCAAACAATCGAAAAGGGGATTCATCAGAGAAAATGACTTTACCCCAGTCCTCAGCAGTCCAATCCCTGTACCTTTAGCAGAATATCAGTCTGTCCCTGATGTTTTTCACTAATGCTGCCAAACATACCCTCGTAAAACTGACCATCCTACCGATCCTCGACTTCGGTGATGTCATCTATAAAATACCCTCCAACACTGTACTCAACAGACTGGATGCAGTCTATCACAGTGCCATCCGTTTTGTCACCAAAGCCCCATACACTACCCACCACTGCGACCTATATGCCCTCGTTGGTTGGCCCTCGCTTCATACTCGTCGCCAAACCCACTGGCTACAGGTTGTCTACAAGCACTTTCTGCTAGGTAAAGCCCCGCCGTATCTCAGCTCACTGGTCACCATAGCAGCATCCACTCGTAGCACGCGCTCCAGCAGGTATATCTCACTGGTCACCCCCAAAGCCAATTCCTCCTTTGGTTGTCTTTCCTTCCAGTTCTCTGCTGCCAATGACTGGAACGAACTGCAAAATTCTCTGAAGCTGAAGACTCATATCTCCCTCACTAGCTTTAAGCACCAGCTGTCAGAGCAGCTCACAGATCACTGCACCTGTACATAGCCCATCTATCTACCTACCTCATCCCCCATACAGTATTTATTTGTCTTGCTCCTTTGCACCCCAGTATCTCTACTTGCACATTCATCTTCTGCACATCTACCCTTCCAGTGTTTAATTGCTATATTGTAATTACTTCGCCACCATGGCCTATTTATTGCCTTAACTCCCTTATCTTACCTCATTTGCACTCACTGTTGTCACAGGCCGGCTCATAGCCTGAGGCAAAAATGAGGGGACACGAACAGGTATCGGCCAATCAAAAAGGTTGTTTATTATAAACCAAACTATGAGGGGACACAAACAACAGGTATCGGCCAATCAAAAAGGTTGTTTATTATAAACCAAACTATGAGGGGACACAAACAACAGGTATCGGCCAATCAAAAAGGTTGTTTATTATAAACCAAACTATGAGGAGACACAAACAACAGGTATCGGCCAATCAAAAAGGTTGTTTATTATAAACCAAACTATGAGGGGACACAAACAACAGGTATCGGCCAATCAAAAAGGTTGTTTATTATAAACCAAACTATGAGGGGACACAAACAACAGGTATCGGCCAATCAAAAAGGTTGTTTATTATAAACCAAACTATGAGGGGACACAAACAACAGGTATCGGCCAATCAAAAAGGTTGTTTATTATAAACTAAACTATGAGGGGACACAAACAACAGGTATCGGCCAATCAAAAAGGTTGTTTATTATAAACCAAACTATGAGGGGACACAAACAACAGGTATCGGCCAATCAAAAAGGTTGTTTATTATAAACCAAACTATGAGGGGACACAAACAACAGGTATCGGCCAATCAAAAAGGTTGTTTATTATAAACCAAACTATGAGGGGACACAAACAACAGGTATCGGCCAATCAAAAAGGTTGTTTATTATAAACCAAACTATGAGGGGACACAAACAACAGGTATCGGCCAATCAAAAAGGTTGTTTATTATAAACCAAACTATGAGGGGACACAAACAACAGGTATCGGCCAATCAAAAAGGTTGTTTATTATAAACCAAACTATGAGGGGACACAAACAACAGGTATCGGCCAATCAAAAAGGTTGTTTATTATAAACCAAACTATGAGGGGACACAAACAACAGGTATCGGCCAATCAAAAAGGTTGTTTATTATAAACCAAACTATGAGGGGACACAAACAACAGGTATCGGCCAATCAAAAAGGTTGTTTATTATAAACCAAACTATGAGGGGACACAAACAACAGGTATCGGCCAATCAAAAAGGTTGTTTATTATAAACCAAACTATGAGGGGACACAAACAACAGGTATCGGCCAATCAAAAAGGTTGTTTATTATAAACCAAACTATGAGGGGACACAAACAACAGGTATCGGCCAATCAAAAAGGTTGTTTATTATAAACCAAACTATGAGGGGACACAAACAACAGGTATCGGCCAATCAAAAAGGTTGTTTATTATAAACCAAACTATGAGGGGACACAAACAACAGGTATCGGCCAATCAAAAAGGTTGTTTATTATAAACCAAACTATGAGGGGACACAAACAACAGGTATCGGCCAATCAAAAAGGTTGTTTATTATAAACCAAACTATGAGGGGACACAAACAACAGGTATCGGCCAATCAAAAAGGTTGTTTATTGTAAACAAAACGATTAACTTTAAACAAAGAAAAAGGACTGAGGTGTGAAAGTATCATAATGTAGATGAGGTGTTTGTAAAGTGCAGGGATGTGTGAATCTGTGTGTGTGAATGACTGACTGATTGAAAACTATGCAAAACTACAAAGGAACAAACAAAACAGGATCATACCTGGAGGAGCAGAGAGAGAGAGAAGAGTGATTAGAGAAGCCATTTAAATGCCCTGAGCCCAGGTGGCTCCAATCACTAACGACCCTCCTCTGCCTGCAGGAGGAACCGCCCCTGCACTGCAGAGGAGGAGCCGTGACACTGTATAGAGACTTTTTGTTTTCTTTTGTTCTACTGTATTATTGACTGTTTTGTTTACTCCATGTGTAAACTCTGTGTTGTTGTATGTGTCAAATTGCTATGCTTTATCTTGGCCAGGTCGCAGTTGCAAATGAGAACTTGTTCTCAACTAGACTACCTGGTTAAATAAAATGTAAAAAATAAACATAGTGATCTCCAGCCTTGTCCTCGTCAACACTCACACCTGTGTTAACGAGAGAATCACTGACATGATGTCAGCTGGTCCTTTTGTTGCAGGGCTGAAATGCTGTGGAAATGTTTTTTGGGATGGAAATGTTTTTTGGGATTCAGTTCATTTTCATGGCAAAGAAGGACTTTGCAATTAATTGCAATTCATCTGATCACTCTTCATAACATTCTGGGGTATATGCAAATTGCCATCATACAAACTGAGGCAGCAGAATTTGAAAATTAATATTTGTGTCATTCTCAAAACTTTTAGCAATGACTGTACACACAATCACATTAGTGGAAACAGAGGGTGTTCTCAGGGCAGGCCTGGTTGTAGCTAGATCCTAACCCATTTCCTAACCTTAACCTAATTCTCCTAACCTGCCACTTTAATTATACTAACCTGCGTAAGTTCTCCTAACCTGCTACAAACAGTCACTTCTAGTCAAAACCGGCATGCCTGCCCTGAGAACAGCGTGGGTTGTGAATAACGCGATACTCCTGCATATGCACCATTCAACCCAGGTACTTCTGCTGCGTTTCACGAACTAGTTGAAATTAGGGAATTCAGAAATTGTGTGTGTGAACACGTTTTAATGCGGTTTACGAAAGTTCAGTAAGCAAGGCTGGTCTGAATGGCTTGTCATTTTCACATTTTTATCTAGTAAGCACAATATAATTCACATTGTTTCCTATCCCGGTGGCATTGCGTGTAATCACATGGTAGTGTTTACAATGTGTCATAGACAGCTGCTTGACAACACCTTTTACAACAAACTCAGAAGTGACCCCACTTCCCAATTTCAGAATACCATCTTCACTGTCCTAGATGGGTATTTAAGTTCTGGTCAGATAACCATAAAAGAACATGCTTTTTTGGCTATTCAACACCCTAAAATTGCCACTTTCTATACTTTGCCGACATTACATCAGAATGTTACACAACCTCCAGGGCGCCCTATTGTAGCGGGCATTGATGCAGTAACGGCCTCTCTATCTACTTTCGTTGACTTTTTTATTAGACCACTCGCAGAACAGCTCCCCTCCTTTGTAAAGGACACCAGCAGTATGATCTCTATCATTGAATCTCTTGATCCTCTCCCTGAGAATACCTTGTTAGTTACTTTTGATGTTGAGTCATTATACACTAATATTCCACACGAGGGCGGTATTGAAGCTATGGAACATTTTCTTCTGCAACGTGACCCTTATGAACTACCTTCCAGTGCATGCATTGTAACATTGGCTGAAATAGTACTCACGCATAACTATTTCATGTTTTTAAATGATTTCTTTATTCAGATTAAAGGGACTGCTATGGGATCCCCCATGGCTCCTAACTATGCTAATTTGTATGTGGGTTACATGGAGAAACAGTCTATTTTTAATCCTCTCAAAAATGTTTTCTTGCCTCACATCATTATTTGGAAACGGTATATTGATGATTTTTTGTTCTATGGAGGGGTGATGCAGAACAGCTCCAGGCGTTCCATGCTTTTCTTAACTCCTGTTCTGAGCATCTGAGATTTACTATGCAATCTGATACACGTCAAATCAGTTTTCTTGATCTTCTGATCTTGTGTGAAGATAATGTTCTATACACTGATCTTTACAGGAAGCCTACTGATCGTAACAGTTTGTTGAGGGCTGATATAGTTGTCACCCACTTCCCTTGAAAAATAGTTTGCCCTACAGCCAATTCTGTCGAATCAAAAGAATTTGCAAAAAACAGTCCGATTTCGACAGAAATATGGCTGAGACGCAAAGAAAGTTCAAGGAGAGGGGCTACAAGAATGATCAGATTAATATTGCCATTGAGAAAATTCAAAACAAAACGAGACATGACCTTTTTCAAGGTCAGTCTCGTAAAAAGACGCATTCTTGCGTTCTAACTACCCGCTATTCAAAGTGCTCTGAACAAATTAAGGGAATTGTTCACAAACATTGGCACATCCTAAAATCCGATGATAGTCTCGGTAATGTGTTTTCGGACCTTCCCTTGGTCGTATTCTCGCGGGGCAGAAATCTCAGAGACCAATTGGTAAACTCTGATTTACCACCCCAAGATATTCCTGAACAACGTCTATTTGCGCCCCTACTGGATGGAAATTACAAATGTAATGGCTGTGCTCAATGCAATGGCACTTATAAATGTAGATCCTTCAAACACCCACAAACAGGGAAATCGATCCCAATAAAAGGTGTTATTACGTGCTCCACTAAGGCAGTTATTTATCTTATAACTTGTCCTTGTGGTAAAAATTATGTAGGTAAAACAAAGCGCGAATTAAAAGTACGTATTTCAGAGCATCGTAGCACCATTAGGTGTAAAAACTTTACTTATCCAGTTGCGGCCCACTTCTTGGAGGCAGGCCACTCGATTTGGTCTCTGCGTTATATTGGCATCGAACATGTCACCCTCCCTAGGAGAGGGGGTGACCTTGATAATTTATTGTTAAAACGAGAGGCTGCCTGGATCTTTAATTTAAAGACCCTTGCGCCCTTCGGTCTCAACGTAGACTTTGATCTGAAGCCATTCTTGTGATTATTGTGACTTTGCCACTGTAATTGTGTGTAAACTTGTATAGTGAAATTAATCTATGATCGTATGCTATCCATTTGTTTGTATGCTGTTCTTTGTATGACATTTTAATATTTGATTATTAACCAATGATATTAGGCCACTCCTGGCCATGATTACAGACACCTGTGTCTTCTGACACTATATGAACGACTCATCCCGCAGTGTTTGTGATTATACCCTGATGAAGACAGCTTGGCTGTCGAAACGTTGGTATTACATTTTTGCATCTGAGCTCCAAGAGTGTGCGGCTCTCTTTTATTTTCAAGTTTCCACTCCGCTGGCCAGCACCTCGTCTTAATAGGTGTGCGTTTCTTTTTCTTCTAGAGTGTTTACAATGTTACCTCATTAGCAGAGCGGGTGTTTTATATGGTAGCTATTAGTTCACCTTGGAAGCATATCCTTCACTGGTAGCAAGCTTGCGGAATGTCACTCGCCTTTTCACTTCAGCCTATGAGCACTTCCTGAATAACCTATGACCTCACTTGTGCAATAATCACTCGGTTCTTTCAAGCAATGGGCATAAGCCTATGGGAGTATTGATGCCAACTCACCTCCTGTCTCTCACTTGCTGTTTTGTAGCAACAGTCTTCCAACGACCTTCCACCACCAACTAAAGGCCCGTCATCGGATGCATGTTCTCCCAGACGGGTGGGGATCGATGCCAGCTGCTCAGCAGTCCTCTGAGACGAGGCCCCAAACTATTTGTCTTTGTTGTCATTCAGTAAAGCCTGTACTCCCGGAAGTCCTCACCAGAACAGTAAACCAACCGGAAGTCCTCACCTGAACAGTAAACCAACCGGAAGTCCTCACCAGAACAGTAAACCAACCGGAAGTCCTCACCTGAACAGTAAACCAACCGGAAGTCCTCACCAGAACAGTAAACCAACCGGAAGTCCTCACCAGAACAGTAAACCAACCGGAAGTCCTCACCTGAACAGTAAACCAACCGGAAGTCCTCACCTGAACAGTAAACCAACCGGAAGTCCTCACCAGAACAGTAAACCAACCGGAAGTCCTCACCAGAACAGTAAACCAACCGGAAGTCCTCACCTGAACAGTAAATCAACCGGAAGTCCTCACCTGAAAAAACTAAAATTCAGAGAACTGAGACTTTTTCTGGTCCTCACTTCTAAAGACTGTTTTAGGGGTTAGGGAAAATAGGATTTTGATTTGGAATCAATTGTTGGTCCTCAAGTATAGTAAGATGCACAGTGGATGCAGGCAGTCCCTGATGGAGTCTCAGTACACAGGATTTTCTGTCCAGTATTGGTCACATTAAAGCCACAGAGCCTGTTTCATGGAAACCAATTCCACTAAGACAGAGTTACTTAGAAACACAGATGTACAGTAGTACCATGGCCTATAGACTAAGGGGTTAAGGAGCTAAGGTGTTGGGATCATCCACTGTACATCTGGTCTGCTACGTACACACATAATCACATTAGTGGAAACGGAGGGTGATTTCAGGACAGGTCTGATTGTAAATTAGATATTTCTGAGTCGCTTCAGGGAGAATTTGAGCATTTTAGCTAATCCTAAACTTTGCCTGACCTTAACCTAATTATCCTTAACCTGCTGTGTAAAATCTCCTAACCTCTCACTTATTGTAGACAAAACCGGCATGCCTGCCCTGAGAACAGCGTGGGTTGTGAATAACACGATACTCCTACATATGCACCATTCAACCCTGGTATTTCTGCTGCGTTCACGTACGAGTCGGAACTCTGAAAAATCCGTCTTGCTAACTGGTGGAACGTGGCACGTGTATAACTACAACCAGTTGGCAAGTTGGAAATGTCTGAGTTCCGTCTAACACGCGAACGTGTCAGAAATCATGTCACAGAGTTTAGCGCCCATAGCCACTTCTAATAGGCTTGCCAGGCTACCACTACAGCTTCTCAGAAAGAGATTCCTTTAATGAAACCCAGAAAAGAAGCTACGTGGTGACAGTCCCATCTGTTACTTTTATTTTTTCTACACTAATGACGCACTCTGTCCTCTGCCTCGCCAGCCCACCAGGAGCGTCTAGGTTCTAATCAAGCGTGGAGTGTACGGACAGAGCACTGCCTTCCACATCAAAATCCACAAATAATTAGTTATTTGACCATCTCGGTCTCAGGACTTTAACCCCATTGATAACCTGTTGGTTTGAGTTTAAGAGGACAGGACATAAGTGCAGATTAATGATATAAAAGATCGAGAAAGATTCTGTATGGAGGAATGGTCTAAGATCAGTGGAGGCTGGTGAGAGGAGCTATAGGAGGACGGGCTCATTGTAATAGCTGGAATGGAATTAAATCAAACGCATGGAAACCACATGTTTGACTCTGGTCCATTTATTCCATTCCATTAAGCCCGTCCTATAGCTCCTCCCACCAGCCTCCGCTGTTTAAGATTCGTACCAATGTGTCCAATCTCATAAAAAAAGGTATTGAAAGTTATTGAAACAGGTGTGCCAATAATTTTGATAACTCTTTTTGGAAGAAATTATACTATATGTTAAACAAAATGTCTTTCTCCAAGCAATTGTATTAGTATAAAATAAAATCATTAATTTTTAATTTTTGCTTGCAATATACACTACATGACCAAACATCTCATTCCAAAATCATGGGCATTAAAATGGAGTTGGTTCCCCCTTTGCTGTTGTAACGGTCTCCACTCTTCTGGGAAGGCTTTCCACTAGATGTTGGAACATTGCTGCGGCTGTCACACCCTGACCTTAGTATTCTTTGTTTTCTTTATTATTTTGGTTAGGTTAGGGTGTGACATGGGTGATGTGTGTTTTTGTACTGTCTAGGGGTTTTGTAGGTTTATGGGGTTACTAGTCTAGGTGTTTTTTATGTCTATGGCTGCCTAGATTGGTTCTCAATTAGAGACAGCTGTTTATCGTTGTCTCTGATTGGGAACCATATTTAGGCAGCCATATTCCTTGGGTAATTTGTGGGTTATTGTCTTTGTCTAGTTGCCTGTGTCTGCACTAGTATTATATAGCGTCACGGTTGGTTTTGTCACGCCCTGGCCTTAGTATTTTGTGTTTTCTTTATTATTTTGGTCAGGCCAGGGTGTGACTTGGGTTATTTATGTGGTTTGTTTTGTCTAGGGGTTTTGTAGTTTATAGGATTGTGTTTGGAATAGTATTCTAGATAAGTCTATGGTTGCCTAGAGTGGTTCTCAATCAGAGGCAGGTGTTTATCGTTGTCTCTGATTGGGAACCATATAACCATATGATTGGCAGCCATATTCTTTGAGTATTTCGTGGGTGATTGTTCCTTGTCTCTGTGTTTGTTGCACCAGATAGGGCTGTTTCAGTTTTTCACGTTTCTTGTTTTGTAAATTGTTCGTATTTTTCATCTTTCATTAAAGATGTATAAAGATAACCACTCTGCATTTTGGTCCTCCTCTCTTTCACCAGAAGAAAACCGCAACAGAATCACCCACCACAACAGGACCAAGCGGCGTGGTGACAGGCAGCAGGAGCAGCGCAAGGAGGAATGGACATGGGATGATGTGTTGGACGGCAAGGGTTGCTACACTTGGGAGGAGATCCTGGCGGGAAAGGATCGCCTCCCATGGGAACAGGTGGAGGTACTTAGGAGAGCAGAGGCAGCCGGAGAGAGGAGCCGGCGATACGAGGGAACACGGTTGGCAAGGAAGCCCGAGAGTCAGCCCCAAAAAATTATTGGGAGGAGGCACACAGGGAGTATGGTGAAGCCAGGTAGGAGACCTGCGCCAACTTCCTGTGCTTACCGGGGGGCTAGAGAGACCGGGCAGGCACCGTGCTATGCTGTGGAGCGCACGGTGTCTCCAGTGCGGGTGCAAAGCCCGGTGCGGTACATACCAGCTCCTCGTATCAGCCGGGCTAGAGTGGGCATCGAGCCAAGTGTCATGAAGCCGGCTCTACGCATCTGGTCTCCAGTGCGTCTCCTTGGGCCGGCTTACATGGCACCAGCCTTACGCACGGTGTCCCCGATTCGCCTGCATAGCCCAGTGCGGGCTATTCCACCTCGCCGCACTGGCAGGGCGACTGGGAGCATTCAACCAGGTAAGGTTGGGCAGGCTCGGTGCTCAAGAGCTCCAGTGCGCCTGCACGGTCCGGTCTATCCAGTACCACCTCCACACACCAGCCCTCCGGTGGCATCTTCCCGCACCTCTGGAGGATCCTGTGCGTGTCCTCGGCCCAGCACCACCAGTGCCAGCACCACGCATCAGGCCTACAGTGCGCCTCGCCCGTCCAGCGCTGCCAGAGCCTTCCTCCTCTCCAGCGCTGCCGGAGTCTCTCGCCTGTCCAGCGCTGCCAGAGTCTTCCTCCTCTCCAGCGCTGCCGGAGTCTCCCGCCTGTCATGAGCCGCCAGAGTCTCCCGCCTGTCATGAGCCGCCAGAGTCTCCCGCCTGTCATGAGCCGCCAGAGTCTCCCGCCTGTCATGAGCCGCCAGAGTCTCCCGCCTGTCATGAGCCGCCAGAGTCTCCCGCCTGTCATGAGCCGCCAGAGTCTCCCGCCTGTCATGAGCCGCCAGAGTCTCCCGCCTGTCATGAGCCGCCAGAGTCTCCCGCCTGTCATCAGTCCAGTGGGGCTCTTTGTTAGGGTTACTAGGCCAAGGTCGGCGGCAAGGGTCGCCAATCTAAGGACGCTAAGGAGGTGGACAAAGACTAAGTTGGAGTGGGGTCCACGTCCCGCGCCAGAGCCGCCACCGTGGATAGACGCCCACCCAGACCCTCCCCTATGGGTTTAGGTGTGCGGCCGGGAGTCCGCACCTTTGGGGGGGGTACTGTCACGCCCTGGCCTTAGTATTTTGTGTTTTCTTTATTATTTTGGTCAGGCCAGGGTGTGACATGGGTGATTTATGTGGTTTGTTTTGTCTAGGGGTTTTGCAGTTTATGGGATTGTGTTTAGTATAGTATTCTAGGTACGCCTATGGTTGCCTAGAGTGGTTCTCAATCAGAGGCAGGTGTTTATCGTTGTCTCTGATTGGGAACCATATTTAGGCAGCCATATTCTTTGAGTATTTTGTGGCTGATTGTTCCTTGTCTCTGTGTTTGTTGCACCAGATAGGGCTGTTTCGGTTTTTCACGTTTCTTGTTTTGTAAATTGTTCATATTTTTCATCTTTCATTAAAGATGTATAAAGATAACCACGCTGCATTTTGGTCCTCCTCTCTTTCACCAGAAGAAAACCGTAACAGGTTTGTTGTTTTGTATAGTTTGTTAAGTGTTCTTTGTCTTCATTAAAAAGTATGTATTCATCTTACGCTGCGCCTTGGTCTCCTCCATACCATGAACGTGACAGAATAACCCACCGTAAAAGGACCAAGCAGCGTGTTAAGGAGGAATGGACCTGGGAGGACATTTTGGACAGAGCAGGACCCTGGACGCAGGCTGAGGAGTTGCCTAGGTGCAAGAGAGGACAGCAATGACGTCGGGGAGGTAGGCCACAGAAACCCCAATAAAAAATAAAAAAATTGGGGGCACATGGAGCAGTCGGCGAAGTTGAGGGGTGAGTCTGAGATTGTCGAGGAGTTATTGGACAGATTGGAGGAGAATGAACGGAGGGGAGATTATGAGACATTCGAGGAGTTGTTAACGAAATTGGAGGAGAGTGAAGAGAGAGAGCTGTTGGTTTGGCGTAGTATGCACGGCATTCGCCCTGAGGAGCGTGTTAGCTGTCCGATGCCACCTGTGTCAGTTCCTCGTACTCAGCCTGAAACTTGTGTTAAAGTTCCGGAAGAATTGATGCCGGCTATACACACCAGGTCTCCAGTACACCTTCACAACCCAGTGTGTCCTGGTCCTGCTTCCGCACTCACTCTGAGGTGCATGTCCCCAGCTCGGTACCACCAGTGCCGGCACCACGCACCAGGCCTACAATGCGCCTCGCCAGTCCAGAGCGTCCGGCGATAGTACCCAGTCCAGAGCGTCCGGCTACAGCACCCAGTCCAGAGCGTCCGGCTACAGCACCCAGTCCAGAGCGTCCGGCGACGGTACCCAGTCCAGAGCGTCCGGCGACGGTACCCAGTCCAGAGCGTCCGGCGACGGTACCCAGTCCAGAGCGTCTGGTGACAGTACCCAGTCCAGAGAGTCTGGTGACAGTACCCAGTCCAGAGCGTCTGGTGACGGTACCCAGTCCAGAGCGTCCGGCGACGGTACCCAGTCCAGAGCGTCTGGCGACGGTCCAGAGCGTCCGGCGACGGTACCCAGACCAGAGCGTCCGGCGACGGTACCCAGACCAGAGCGTCTGGCGACGGTACCCGGTCCAGAGCGTCTGGCGACGGTACCCGGTCCAGAGCGTCTGGCGACGGTACCCGGTCCAGAGCGTCTGGCGACGGTACCCGGTCCAGAGCGTCTGGCGACGGTACCCGGTCCAGAGCGTCCGGCGACGGTACCCGGTCCAGAGCGTCCGGCGACGGTACCCGGTCCAGAGCGTCCGGCGACGGTACCCGGTCCAGAGCGTCCGGCGACGGTACCCGGTCCAGAGCGTCCGGCGACGGTACCCGGTCCAGAGCGTCCGGCGACGGTACCCGGTCCAGAGCGTCTGGCGACAGTACCCAGTCCAGAGCGTCTGGCGACGGTACCCGGTCCAGAGCGGAACCTCCTACAACGTGCCGCAGACCGGAATCACCGGAACCTCCTACGACAGAGTCTCCCTCCAGTCCGGAGGCGCCACTCACTCCAGACTCAACCATCAGTCCAATGGCGTCCTCTAGTCCGGGGTCGGCGGTGAGGATTCCTGCTCCCGACAAACAGTTATTGTGCTGATGTTGCTTCCAGAGACAGTTTGCAACTCTGTAGTGAGTGTTGCAACCGAGGACGGATGATTTTTACTCGCTGAACCGTTATTGGTCCTAGACGTTTCCACTTCACAATAACAACACAGTTGACCGACGGAGCTCTAGCAGGTGCACAAATTTGACAAACTGACTTGTTGGAAAGGTGGCATCCAATGACGGTGCAACGTTGAACGTCACTGAACTCTTCAGTGAGGCCATTCTACTGACAATGTTTGTCTATGGAGATTGCATGGCTGTGTGCTTGATTTTTATACACCTGTCAGCAACATGTTTGGCTGAAATAGCCCAATCCACTAATTTAAAGGGGTGTCCACATACTTCTGTATATATAGTTTATCTCAGTATTTTTATTGTTATTTTATACTGTCTTTTTTGCTCATCTTCATCAAGGGTGCTAATACCTATCTGTATGTGCTATCTTAATTTGGTCACTGCACAGCAGGAAATGCAAACTTGTACTTTATTCAACATTTTAAAGAGGCTACCAAAGTTTGTAATTTCTACTTTAAAATATCAGACTTGATTTACCCTAACAATTTTTTTTAGCAACCCTTACAAAAATGTTCATTCATTATAATTCCCATTTCCTGTTGATGTAGGATTAATTTCCTGCTGTGAGAAACTGGTAAAAAGATGACACACCTGAACACTCTTAGAAGCTACAACGTTGACCTTACTTCCTCCACCTGGGCCACAAGATTAGGGCAGGCACCTGACGGTCTTAGGAGCTACAACGTTGACCTTACCTCCTCCACTTGGGCCACAAGATTAGCGCAGGCAGCCAAGAGAGGGAGGAACTCCACTGCTTTGTTACAGAGAATTTCAATACTTATTACATTGCTCACGTATATGCTTGCAGACTTTCGAGGACTTAGCTGGTTGGGAGGACTAGGTGCACTGCTACCAGAACTCCCATCTGCTGTCATTTCCAACTTGTCAGATAGAGGAACCACAATGCACGGCTCAGTATTGGAAGAGGATGTGTGTACTGTAAGTTATCTGGATAGAGGTTAGTATATTTACACATGCTGCTACTGATATTATTGCTGTTTATTTTGAGTTGATAGTACTACTACCACTTAGTTACAACTACTATTTGTTGTTGAAGATCTCATTATTGTTCAAATAAATGTTAATTTCATTGCAGTCTGTTTTTCCAATAGCAAAAGGTTTAGGCTACTTCATTTGAATAGATCTATTGTCTCTCCTTGAAAAAATAACAAAATCAAAGACAGATTTAGAAGTTTGGGGGGGGGAGTAACTACAGTATTTATTAATAGACCTATGTTTCAAGGGTCAAATATTTACTGTTTCATCTTTCAACTGGTCCATTCCATACTTTATTGGTCTTGTTGATAGATGTAGCTAGCTGTACATAATATATGATTTGGTCTTGTTGATAAATGTAGCTAGCTGTACATAATATATGATTTGGTCTTGTTGATAAATGTAGCTAGCTGCACATAACATATGATTTGGTCCTTTTGATAAATGTAGCTAGCTGTACATAATATATGATTTGATGAACACATGTTGATAATTTCAGATCAGATTTTTTAACTAACTGGCATATTGACATTGTTTTTATGAGAGATACTGTATGTTAATGTGAACCGGTGCACATGTGACAAAGCCAGATACAGGAATAAGTCCAGGTACCTTCATGCATTGAACATAATGAATAAATTCGACTGCAGGAAAGGGCTACGACACAATATTAACAAGAGGCATATGCAAGTGGCACTTTCACAACAGAACCGTTCTGCAAAATCCTGTGTTCATGAGATCAACGTGTCTAACTTTCCCTGTTTTGCAGACTGACAGGAAGTCCAAGGACAGACAGATCTGCATCCCCCATCAAAGTGCTCTTTGACAACATACTGCTTTTCTTGGACATATTTGTCACTGGATACCTTGGGAATGATGGACGATGGCTGCCTGTCACCAGACAATGACATGGTGACGGGAGGAGGGTCTAGCGGAGGAGGCCGGCTCCGCAGCGCTGACCTGATCCTGGGCTTCAGTAAGGACCAGTATCTCCTGCTCACTCCCGTAGGGTCCGAACGGACCCATGAAGTGGACACTGAGGGCCTGGAGAACCACCAGGGGAAGCTGGGCCAGTCAGACCCCTACAGATACCTGGCCAGCCTGGAGGACAGCACCCAGCACTCTGCCTTTCACGGTCAGTACATTGGTTGTTATTGATTTATAGGTTCATTCATTGATTGATTAGGTGATGTTTATTACATGAAGACAAGGTAAAGGGTGGCAGGTAGCGTAGTGGTTAGAGAGTTGGGCCAGTAACCGAAAGGTTGCTAGATCGAATCCCCGAGTTGACAAGGTAAAAATCTGTCGTTCTGCCCCCGAACAAGGCAGTTAACCCACTGTTCCTAGGCCGTCATAGTGAACAGGAATATGTTCTTAACTGACTTGCCAGGTTAAATAAAATAAATCAATAAAAGTAACACTTCCTATGAATACCCTCTTATGAGACATGCATAATGCATTATAATGGACAACATAGGCACTAATAACTGCTCATAAACATATATAACATATACAGCAACAACATCAGTGAAATAGCAGTTCATATAAGACTTATATCCAAGACTTTCACTTCTCCACAGTAAAATGAGTAGTCACAATGTTTACTTAGATTACCTCATCCAGGAGGAAAGGCAGGGACAGTTGAAAGCATACGGCACTGACCTCATCCAGGAGGAAAGGCAGGGACAGTTGAAAGCATACGGCACTGACTTCATCCAGGAGGAAAGGCAGGGACAGTTGAAAGCATACGGTGCTAACCTCATCCAGGAGGAAAGGCAGGGACAGTTGAAAGCATACGGTGCTAACCTCATCCAGGAGGAAAGGCAGGGACAGTTGAAAGCACACTGTGCTAACCTCATCCAGGAGAAAATGCAGGGACAGTTGAAAGCACACGGCGCTGACATCATCCAGGAGGAAAGGCAGGGACAGTTGAAAGCACACTGTGCTAACCTCATCCAGGAGGAAAGGCAGGGACAGTTGAAAGAACACTGTGCTAACCTCATCCAGGAGGAAAGACGGGGACAGTTGAAAGCATACGGCACTGACCTCATCCAGGAGGAAAGACGGGGAGAGTTGAAAGCATACGGCACTGACCTCATCCAGGAGGAAAGACGGGGACAGTTGAAAGCATACGGTGCTAACCTCATCCAGGAGGAAAGGCAGGGACAGTTGAAAGCATACGGTGCTAACCTCATCCAGGAGGAAAGACGGGGACAGTTGAAAGCACACTGTGCTAACCTCATCCAGGAGGAAAGGCGGGGACAGTTGAAAGCACACGGTGCTAACCTCATCCAGGAGGAAAGGCAGGGACAGTTGAAAGCATACGGCGCTAACCTCATCCAGGAGGAAAGGCAGGGACAGTTGAAAGCATACGGTGCTAACCTCATCCAGGAGGAAAGGCAGGGACAGTTGAAAGCATACGGCGCTAACCTCATCCAGGAGGAAAGGCAGGGACAGTTGAAAGCATACGGTGCTAACCTCATCCAGGAGGAAAGGTAGGGACAGTTGAAAGCATACGGCGCTAACCTCATCCAGGAGGAAAGGCAGGGACAGTTGAAAGCACACTGTGCTTGGATTGTCATTTTCTCAAGATTCAGAGACTACAGTTTATCACTACAGTATAGCTACAATGTTTAACTTAATGTTTCCAACCTGTTAAGGATGATGCAAATTTTCGCAGCTTTTCGCAACTTTTTTTTACAAATCGCGCAACATTTCAACGTCCTGCTACTCATGCCAGGAATATAGTATATGCATATAATAAGTATATGTGTATAGAAAACACTCTGAAGTTTCTAAAACTGGTTAAATCATGTCTGTGGCTATAACAGAACGTGTTCAGGAGTAAAAATCCCAGGAATAACTGTTCACCAAAAACACAAAAAAAATATTCATCCGCCAGTCTTTGAATTGTCTAAGGCGATAGAAAATAGATGAGGTTCCGTTTACAACGCCTACAGCTTCCACACGATGTCGCCAATACTGGCATTTCTTTGCACGTTTATCCTTGGTGGGATGACGTATAGGCACTTCCTGTCTTGGGGTGCACCCAGGAAATTATGAAAGTGAAAAAAATGGACGCTGATTTCAAGACTTGCTGCTATCGAATACAGATTGCCCCGTGATCAATTTTATCGATTATTAACGTTTATTAATACCTAAAGTTGGTTTACAAAAGTCGTTTGAAGTGATTTGTAAAAGTTTAAAAGGCAACTTTGTTAATTTTAAAAAGTGACGTTGTGTCGTGTAAAGGTGAATTTTCCTTGGATCAGACGGCCTTCATAAATGGACATTTTGGGCATACTTTGACGGATTTAATCGGGAAAAAGACCCAATTGTGATGTTTATGGGACATATAGGAGTGCCAACAAAGAAGCTCGTCAAAGGTAATGAATGTTTTATATTTTATTTCTGCGTTTTGTGTAGCGCCGGCTACCGCAAAATCTTTTGTTTAGGTCTCGTTCAGGTATTTTGGGGGGTGCATGCTATCAGATAATAGCTTCTCATGCTTTCGCCGAAAAGCATTTTACAAATCTGACATGTTGGCTAGATTCACAACGAGTGTAGCTTTAATTGAGTACCTTGCATGTGTGTTTTAATGAAAGTTTGAGTTTTATCGAGTACTACGAGTGGCGCTCTGAAATTTCCGCTGATTTGGTTCCTGTGCAGGAACCAAAAATTTGCATCATCCGTAACAGGTTTTAACACAACCAGATCTAGGACCAGGCTTGGATAAGAAATGGCAGGTTGGATATCGACTGACTGACTAAGTAGGCCTGGCTGGGATGAATAAGGGACTGGTGTACCAAGTATTTTGTTTATTAGAACATAACATTATATCCTTCTATTACTGTAACATTACAGCATAGTGACTTAAGGAGACCACTTTTCCTGCCTCACATGTTTGTTACCAAGTCAACGATCTGATGATAATCTTGAGCCTCAATTGATTTGGATTAATAAATTAACAAACTCGGATTAGATCTACCATCCATCAGCCATGTGTAGTGGGGCTTCAACCTCACCCTGTTTTCTACCATCAGCCATGTGTAGTGGGGCTTCAACCTCACCCTGTTTTCTACCATCTATCAGCCATGTGTAGTGGGGCTTCAACCTCAGCCTGTTTTCTACCATCAGCCATGTGTAGTGGGGCTTCAACCTCAGCCTGTTTTCTACCATCAGCCATGTGTAGTGGGGCTTCAACCTCACCCTGTTTTCTACCATCAGCCATGTGTCATGGGGCTTCACCTCACCCTGTTTTCTACCATCAGCCATGTGTAGTGGGGCTTCAACCTCACCCTGTTTTCTACCATCAGCCATGTGTAGTGGGGCTTCAACCTCAGCCTGTTTTCTACCATCAGCCATGTGTAGTGGGGCTTCAACCTCAGCCTGTTTTCTACCATCAGTCATGTGTAGTGGGGCTTCAACCTCAGCCTGTTTTCTACCATCAGCCATGTGTAGTGGGGCTTCAACCTCACCCTGTTTTCTACCATCCATCAGCCATGTGTAGTGGGGCTTCAACCTCACCCTGTTTTCTTAGAAAAGATGATCTGGTGTGGGGCGGTGCAGAGGACAAGTACAGTCTTGGTGTAGATTAGAGCTGTCTATTCCCACATGAGGACACTCAGGTTTAACAGGTGGCATCTGTCCCCATGGGACTATGAGATCACCCGTAGAGAGAGCTGCATATTAGGTCCCCTTTTGGTAAGTAGAGCTGGCACTGCCGAAGGAGCCGAGTGCAAGAAGACAGATACCTAAACACACACGTCTCTCCTGTTCGACTGTCTCCTCTTCAGAGTCGGGCCTTTTCTCCAGGGACGAGTGTGACGGGGACCTGGGAGATCTCCAGAAGGGGGTGGGCAGCGGGGAAAAGTCCCCCGAGCCTCCAAAGGAGGACCGCCCTAAGAAGAAGCACCGGCGTAACCGCACCACCTTCACCACCTTCCAGCTCCATGAGTTGGAGAAGGCCTTTGAGAAGTCCCACTACCCTGACGTCTACAGCCGGGAGCTCCTGGCCATGAAGGTCTACCTCCTTGAGGTCCTTGTCCAGGTATACAACCTCCACCTATCTAATACTACTACTATACACTATTAATACTGTATTGAGTATCTACCTATCTAATACTACTACTACTATACACTATTAATACTGTATAGTCTCTACCTATCTAATACTACTATACACTAATAATACTGTATAGTCTCTACCTATCTAATACTACTACTACTATACACTAATAATACTGTATAGTATCTACCTATCTAATACTACTACTACTACTACTACTATACACTAATAATACTGTATAGTCTCCACCTATCTAATATTACTACTACTATACACTATTAATACTGTATAGTCTCTAGCTGTTTAATACTACTACTATACACTATTAATACTGTATAGTCTCCACCTATAATACTACTACTACTACTATACACTAATAATACTGTATAGTCTCTACCTATCTAATACTACTATCACTATACACTAATAATAATGTATGGGAGTCTCTACCTATCTGATACTACTATCACTATACACTAATAATACTGTATTGAGTATCTACCTATCTAATACTACTATACACTAATAATACTGTATAGTCTCTACCTATCTAATACTACTACTACTATACACTATTAATACTGTATAGTCTCTACCTATCTAATACTACTATACACTAATAATACTGTATAGTCTCTACCTATCTAATACTACTACTACTATACACTAATAATACTGTATAGTATCTACCTATCTAATACTACTACTACTACTACTATACACTAATAATACTGTATAGTCTCCACCTATCTAATATTACTACTACTATACACTATTAATACTGTATAGTCTCTAGCTGTTTAATACTACTACTATACACTATTAATACTGTATAGTCTCCACCTATAATACTACTACTACTACTATACACTAATAATACTGTATAGTCTCTACCTATCTAATACTACTATCACTATACACTAATAATACTGTATGGGAGTCTCTACCTATCTGATACTACTATCACTATACACTAATAATACTGTATTGAGTATCTACCTATCTAATACTACTATACACTAATAATACTGTATAGTCTCTACCTATCTAATACTACTACTACTATACACTAATACTACTGTATTGAGTCTCTACCTATCTGATACTACTATTACTATACACTATTAATACTGTATTGAGTATCTACCTATCTGATACTACTATTACTATCACTATACACTAATAATACTGTCTTGAGTCTCTACCTATCTAATACTACTATCACTATACACTAATAATACTGTCCAGGTATGGAGCCCTTGGCTGTCGACTATTACTAGACTAGGATTACTACTGGCCCTTCTACCACTACTACCACCACCACCCCCATTACTACAAGTACCACCACCACTACGACTAGTACTACCACCACCACTACTACAACTATTACCACCACCATCACCACTACTATTACTACTAATATTACCACCACCACTACTACTACTATTACTACTAATATTACTACTACTACTACTACTACTACTACTACTACTACTATTACCACCACCACCATTACTATTACCACCACTTCTACTACTACTACTATTACCACTACTACTACTACTATTACCACCACTTCTACTACTACTACTATTACCACTACTACTACTACTATTACCACCACTTCTACTACTATTACCACCACTACTACTATTACCACCACCACCACCACTACTACTATTACCACCACCACCACTACTACTATTACCACCACTACTACTATTACCACCACTACAACTACTACTATTACCACCACTTCTACTACTACTATTATTACCACTACTACTACTACTATTACCACCACTTCTACTACTATTACCACCACTTCTACTACTATTACCACCACCACCACTACTACTATTACCACCACTACAACTACTACTATTACCACCACTTTTACTACTACTATTATTACCACTACTACTATTACCACCACTTCTACTACTATTACCACCACTACTACTATTACCACCACCACCACCACTACTACTATTACCACCACTACAACTATTACTATTACCGCCACTTCTACTACTACTATTACTATTACCACCACTACTACTACTACTACTACTATTACCACCACTACTACTACTACTACTATTACCACCACTTCTACTACTACTACTACTACTACTATTACCACCACTTCTACTACTACTACTACTACTACTATTACCACCACTTCTACTACTACTACTACTATTACCACCACTTCTACTACTACTACTATTACCACCACTTCTACTACTACTACTATTACCACCACTTCTACTACTACTACTATTACCACCACTTCTACTACTACTACTATTACCACCACTTCTACTACTACTACTATTACCACCACTTCTACTACTACTACTATTACCACCACATCTACTACTACTACTACTACTACTACTATTACCACCACTTCTACTACTATTACCACCACTTCTACTACTATTACCACCACTTCTACTACTATTACCACCACTTCTACTACTACTACTACTACTATTACCACCACTTCTACTACTACTACTATTACCACCCCCACCACTACTATGACTACTACTACTATTACCACCACCACCACTACTACTAATACCACCACTACTACTATTACCAGCACAGCTGCTGCTACTACTACTACTATTACTATTAGTAGTAGTAGTAGTGGGCACCAGTAGCTTACCACAGGTTAAATAAATTACACAGAATTACACAGCCTCTTACACAGCCTCTAACTAAATTGCATAGCCTCTAACTAAATTACACAGCCTCTAACTGAATTACACACCCTCTAACTGAATTACACAGCCTCTAACTGAATTACACAGCCTCTAACTGAATTACACAGCCTCTAACTGAATTACACACCCTCTAACTGAATTACACAGCCTCTAACTAAATCACACAGAATTACACAGCCTCTTACACAGCCTCTAACCAAATTACACAGCCTCTAACCAAATTACACAGCCTCTAACTAAATTACACAGCCTCTAACTAAATTACACAGTCTCTTACACAGCCTCTAACCAAATTACACAGCCTCTAACTAAATTACACACCCTCTAACTAAATTACACAGCCTCTAACTGAATTACACACCCTCTAACTGAATTACACAGCCTCTAACTAAATCACACAGAATTACACAGCCTCTTACACAGCCTCTAACCAAATTACACAGCCTCTAACCAAATTACACAGCCTCTAACCAAATTACACAGCCTCTAACCAAATTCATTTGAATTCTGAATAATTTAGTCCAGGCCATTTTTGTAAAAAAAAATTAAGCAAAACATCAACAACAACATCTACAAATACTATTATTACTACCATTATTGTGATGTAGTGTGCACTACATCGATGTAGTGTGCACTCCTGAGTGACTACTGTAGACTAATACTACGGTATCTTCTCTTCCGTGTCCAGGTGTGGTTCCAGAACCGTCGGGCTAAGTGGAGACGTCAGGAGAAGATGGACTCCAACTCAACAAAGCTCCGCAACTCCCCCATGTTGTCTTTCAACCGGTCGCCCATGCCCCCCAATGTGGGTCTCATGTCCAACCCATTACCCCTGGACCCCTGGCTGGCATCACCCATGTCCAGCGGCACCCCGATGCACACTATCCCCGGATATGCAGGCCCAGGGCAGGGCCCTCACTTTCAGCCTGCCTACCCCAGCCACTCCCACTGCCACAGCCACAGCTTCCTCGACAGCCCCCCAGGACATGGCATGGTGCACCAAGGGATGGTACAGGGGATGCAGTCTGTGGCCCTGCCACTCTACCAGTGCCCCTGCAGCTTCAATGATAAGTACCCTCTGCTAAGGACCTGGAACATGGTTCCAGCATCACAGCACTGAGGTTGAAGGCTAAGGAGCACATCCATTCCATGGATAAAACCTGGAAGCCGGACATTCATTTAAGGATGGTCAACCACAACAGGTGATCACAACAAAGATATTATGTTAACAATAGTGAACTTCAACATGATCAAAACAAAGACATTCTATAAAGGATGCTAAACTTCAACATAATCAAAACAAAGACATTCTATAAAGGATGCTAAACTTCAACATAATCAAAACAAAGACATTCTATAAAGGATGCTAAACATCAACATAATCAAAACAAAGACATTCTATAAAGGATGCTAAGCTTCAACATAATCAAAACAAAGAAATTCTATAAAGGATGATTACTTCAGCAGGTAATCAAAACAAAGACATTCTATAAAGGATGATTACTTCAGCAGGTAATCAAAACAAAGACATTCTATAAAGGATGATTACTTCAGCAGGTAATCAAAACAAAGACATTCTGTAAAAGGGATGGTGAACTTCAGAACAAAGACATTCTGTATAGTTTATACATTTTTTTTTTTTGTTAATTTTAGTTAACCTTTATTTATTTTAGTCAGATAAAGAGATATGGTCAAAAGTAATACATTATATAGGGATTAGGGTGCCATTTAGGTTGTGTTCTGTGTATTTAAAAGGCTTATTGTCTCCATTAAGTTTTTTTTCTTATCACTTATTTATATTTGCATATTTGTACACTGTAAATTCTTTCTGGAAGTGAAATAAAATGAACTTTTACGAATAATTCAGTGGTGCTACCATATTGAAAAGTCTAGTGATCATGTGAAATGTTATCATATTGGCATTGATTAAAGATTGTTTACACCTAATATTAGCTTTGTGTTACTGTAACAAATCCTGTCCTAGTTACTGTAACTAGATGGGGCAGGGTGGGGTGTGTTACAGTAACTAGATGGGGGCAGGGTGTGTTACAGTAACTAGATGGGGGCAGGGTGTGTTACAGTAACTAGATGGGGCAGAGTGTGTTACAGTAACTAGATGGGGGCAGGGTGGGGTGTGTTACAGTAACTAGATGGGGCAGGGCAGGGTGTGTTACTGTAACTAGATGGGGCAGGGTGGGGTGTGTTACAGTAACTAGATGGGGGCAGGGTGTGTTACAGTAGCTAGATGGGACAGGGTGTGTTACTGTAACTAGATGGGGCAGGGTGTGTTACAGTAACTAGATGGGGCAGGGCAGGGTGTGTTACAGTAACTAGATGGGGCAGGGTGGGGTGTGTTACAGTAACTAGATGGGGCAGGGTGGGGTGTGTTACTGTAACTAGATGGGGCAGGGTGGGTTACAGTAACTAGATGGGGCAGGGTGTGTTACAGTAACTAGATGGGGCAGGGCAGGGTGTGTTACAGTAACTAGATGGAGGCAGGGCGGGGTGTGTTACGGTAACTAGATGGGACAGGGTGTGTTACAGTAACTAGATGGGGGCAGGGTGGGGTGTGTTACAGTAACTAGATGGGGCAGGGCAGGGTGTGTTACAGTAACTAGATGGGGCAGGGTGGGGTGTGTTACAGTAACTAGATGGGGCAGGGTGGGGTGTGTTACTGTAACTAGATGGGGCAGGGTGGGTTACAGTAACTAGATGGGGCAGGGTGTGTTACAGTAACTAGATGGGGCAGGGCAGGGTGTGTTACAGTAACTAGATGGAGGCAGGGCGGGGTGTGTTACGGTAACTAGATGGGACAGGGTGTGTTACAGTAACTAGATGGGGGCAGGGTGGGGTGTGTTACAGTAACTAGATGGGGCAGGGCAGGGTGTGTTACAGTAACTAGATGGGGCAGGGTGTGTTACAGTAACTAGATGGGACAGGGTGTGTTACAGTAACTAGATGGGGCAGAGTGTGTTACAGTAACTAGATTGTGGCAGGGTGGGGTGTGTTACAGTAACTAGATGGGGCAGGGTGTGTTACAGTAACTAGATGGGGCAGGGCAGGGTGTGTTACAGTAACTAGATGGGGCAGAGTGTGTTACAGTAACTAGATGGGGCAGGGCAGGGTGTGTTACAGTAACTAGATGGGGGCAGGGTGTGTTACAGTAGCTAGATGGGACAGGGTGTGTTACAGTAACTAGATGGGGCAGGGCAGGGTGTGTTACAGTAACTAGATGGGGGCAGGGTGTGTTACAGTAACTAGATGGGGCAGGGCAGGGTGTGTTACAGTAACTAGATGGGGCAGGGTGGGGTGTGTTACAGTAACTAGATGGGGCAGGGTGGGGTGTGTTACTGTAACTAGATGGGGCAGGGTGTGTTACAGTAACTAGATGGGGCAGGGTGTGTTACAGTAACTAGATGGGGCAGGGCAGGGTGTGTTACAGTAACTAGATGGGGCAGGGTGTGTTACAGTAACTAGATGGGACAGGGTGTGTTACAGTAACTAGATGGGGCAGAGTGTGTTACAGTAACTAGATGGGGGCAGGGTGGGGTGTGTTACAGTAACTAGATGGGGGCAGGGTGGGGTGAGTTACAGTAACTAGATGGGGCAGGGTGGGGTGTGTTACAGTAACTAGATGGGGCAGGGTGTGTTACAGTAACTAGATGGGACAGGGTGTGTTACAGTAACTAGATGGGGCAGAGTGTGTTGCAGTAACTAGATGGGGGCAGGGTGGGGTGTGTTACAGTAACTAGATGGGGGCAGGGTGGGGTGTGTTACAGTAACTAGATGGGGCAGGGTGGGGTTTGTTACAGTAACTAGATAGGGCAGGGTGTGTTACAGTAGCTAGATGGGGCAGGGTGGGGTGTGTTACAGTAACTAGATGGGGCAGGGCAGGGTGTGTTACTGTAACTAGATGGGGGCAGGGTGTGTTACAGTAGCTAGATGGGACAGGGTGTGTTACAGTAACTAGATGGGGCAGGGCAGGGTGTGTTACAGTAACTAGATGGGGGCAGGGTGTGTTACAGTAACTAGATGGGGCAGGGCAGGGTGTGTTACAGTAACTAGATGGGGCAGGGCAGGGTGTGTTACAGTAACTAGATGGGGGCAGGGTGTGTTACAGTAACTAGATGGGGCAGGGCAGGGTGTGTTACAGTAACTAGATGGGGCAGGGTGGGGTGTGTTACAGTAACTAGATGGGGCAGGGCAGGGTGTGTTACAGTAACTAGATGGGGCAGGGCAGGGTGTGTTACAGTAACTAGATGGGACAGGGTGAGGTGTGTTACAGTAACTAGATGGGACAGGGCAGGGTGTGTTACAGTAACTAGATGGGGGCAGGGTGTGTTACAGTAACTAGATGGGACAGGGTGAGGTGTGTTACAGTAACTAGATGGGGGCAGGGTGGGGTGAGTTACAGTAACTAGATGGGGCAGGGTGGGGTGTGTTACAGTAACTAGATGGGGCAGGGTGTGTTACAGTAACTAGATGGGGCAGGGTGGGGTGTGTTACAGTAACTAGATGGGGCAGGGTGTGTTACAGTAACTAGATGGGGCAGGGTGTGTTACAGTAACTAGATGGGGGCAGGGTGGGGTGTGTTACAGTAACTAGATGGGGGCAGGGTGTGTTACAGTAACTAGATGGGGCAGGGTAGGGTGTGTTACAGTAACTATATGGGGCAGGGTGTGTTACAGTAACTAGATCGGGGCAGGGTGGGGTGTGTTACAGTAACTAGATGGGGCAGGGTGTGTTACAGTAACTAGATGGGGCAGGGTGTGTTACAGTAACTAGATGGGGGCAGGGTGGGGTGTGTTACAGTAACTAGATGGGGCAGGGTGTGTTACAGTAACTAGATGGGGCAGGGTGGGGTGTGTTACAGTAACTAGATAGGGCAGGGTGTGTTACAGTAACTAGATGGGGCAGGGTGGGGTGTGTTACAGTAACTAGATGGGGCAGGGTGTGTTACAGTAACTAGTTGGGGGCAGGGTGGGGTGTGTTACAGTAACTAGATCGGGCAGGGTGTGTTACAGTAACTAGATGGGGCAGGGTGGGGTGTGTTACAGTAACTAGATGGGGCAGGGTGTGTTACAGTAACTAGATGGGGCAGGGTGGGGTGTGTTACAGTAACTATATGGGGCAGGGTGTGTTACAGTAACTAGATGGGGGCAGGGTGGGGTGTGTTACAGTAACTAGATGGGGGCAGGGTGTGTTACAGTAACTAGATGGGGCAGGGTAGGGTGTGTTACAGTAACTATATGGGGCAGGGTGTGTTACAGTAACTAGATCGGGGCAGGGTGGGGTGTGTTACAGTAACTAGATGGGGCAGGGTGTGTTACAGTAACTAGATGGGGCAGGGTGTGTTACAGTAACTAGATGGGGGCAGGGTGGGGTGTGTTACAGTAACTAGATGGGGCAGGGTGTGTTACAGTAACTAGATGGGGCAGGGTGGGGTGTGTTACAGTAACTAGATAGGGCAGGGTGTGTTACAGTAACTAGATGGGGCAGGGTGGGGTGTGTTACAGTAACTAGATGGGGCAGGGTGTGTTACAGTAACTAGTTGGGGGCAGGGTGGGGTGTGTTACAGTAACTAGATGGGGCAGGGTGTGTTACAGTAACTAGATGGGGCAGGGTGGGGTGTGTTACAGTAACTAGATGGGGCAGGGTGTGTTACAGTAACTAGATGGGGGCAGGGTGGGGTGTGTTATAGTAACTAGATGGGGAAGGGTGGGGTGTGTTACAGTAACTAGAAGGGGCAGGGTGGGGTGTGTTACAGTAACTAGATGGGGCAGGGTGTGTTACAGTAACTAGATGGGACAGGGTGTGTTACAGTAACTAGATGGGGCAGGGTGTGTTACAGTAACTAGATGGGGGCAGGGTGGGGTGTGTTACAGTAACTAGATGGGGCAGGGTGTGTTACAGTAACTAGATGGGGCAGGGTGTGTTACAGTAACTAGATGGGGCAGGGTGGGGTGTGTTACAGTAACTAGATGGGGCAGGGTGTGTTACAGTAACTAGATGGGGCAGGGTGTGTTACAGTAACTAGATGGGGGCAGGGTGGGGTGTGTTACAGTAACTAGATGGGGGCAGGGTGTGTTACAGTAACTAGATGGGGCAGGGTAGGGTGTGTTACAGTAACTATATGGGGCAGGGTGTGTTACAGTAACTAGATCGGGGCAGGGTGGGGTGTGTTACAGTAACTAGATGGGGCAGGGTGTGTTACAGTAACTAGATGGGGCAGGGTGTGTTACAGTAACTAGATGGGGGCAGGGTGGGGTGTGTTACAGTAACTAGATGGGGCAGGGTGTGTTACAGTAACTAGATGGGGCAGGGTGGGGTGTGTTACAGTAACTAGATAGGGCAGGGTGTGTTACAGTAACTAGATGGGGCAGGGTGGGGTGTGTTACAGTAACTAGATGGGGCAGGGTGTGTTACAGTAACTAGTTGGGGGCAGGGTGGGGTGTGTTACAGTAACTAGATCGGGCAGGGTGTGTTACAGTAACTAGATGGGGCAGGGTGGGGTGTGTTACAGTAACTAGATGGGGCAGGGTGTGTTACAGTAACTAGATGGGGCAGGGTGGGGTGTGTTACAGTAACTATATGGGGCAGGGTGTGTTACAGTAACTAGATGGGGGCAGGGTGTGTTACAGTAACTAGATGGGGCAGGGTAGGGTGTGTTACAGTAACTATATGGGGCAGGGTGTGTTACAGTAACTAGATCGGGGCAGGGTGGGGTGTGTTACTGTAACTAGATGGGGCAGGGTGTGTTACAGTAACTAGATGGGGCAGGGTGTGTTACAGTAACTAGATGGGGGCAGGGTGGGGTGTGTTACAGTAACTAGATGGGGCAGGGTGTGTTACAGTAACTAGATGGGGCAGGGTGGGGTGTGTTACAGTAACTAGATAGGGCAGGGTGTGTTACAGTAACTAGATGGGGCAGGGTGGGGTGTGTTACAGTAACTAGATGGGGCAGGGTGTGTTACAGTAACTAGTTGGGGGCAGGGTGGGGTGTGTTACAGTAACTAGATGGGGCAGGGTGTGTTACAGTAACTAGATGGGGCAGGGTGGGGTGTGTTACAGTAACTAGATGGGGCAGGGTGTGTTACAGTAACTAGATGGGGGCAGGGTGGGGTGTGTTATAGTAACTAGATGGGGAAGGGTGGGGTGTGTTACAGTAACTAGAAGGGGCAGGGTGGGGTGTGTTACAGTAACTAGATGGGGCAGGGTGTGTTACAGTAACTAGATGGGACAGGGTGTGTTACAGTAACTAGATGGGGCAGGGTGTGTTACAGTAACTAGATGGGGGCAGGGTGGGGTGTGTTACAGTAACTAGATGGGGCAGGGTGTGTTACAGTAACTAGATGGGGCAGGGTGGGGTGTGTTACAGTAACTAGATGGGGCAGGGTGTGTTACAGTAGCTAGATATGGGGTGTATGTGGAAATGTGTGTTGTGTGTGTGGGGTGTGTGTGTGAGTGGGAGGTGGGTGTGTGTGGGGGGGGTATGTGTGGTAGGTGTGTTGTGTGTGGGAGGTGGTTGTGTGGGGGGGGGGTATGTGTGGTAGGTGTGTTGTGTGTGGGGTGTATGTGTGTGTGGGAGGTGGGTGTGTGTGGGGGGGTGTATGTGTGGTAGGTGTGTTTTGTGTGGGGTGGGTTTGTATGGGAAGTGTGTAGGGTGTGTGTGTATTGGGTTCATGTGGGAGGTGGGTGGGTGTGTGGGGGGTATGTGTGGGGGGGTATATGGGAGGTGTGTGGGGTGTGTGTGTATTCGGTGTGTGTGTATTGGGTGCATGTGGGAGGTGTGTGTGGTAGGTGTGTTGGGTGTGTTTGGGGTGGGTTTGTATGGGAGGTAGGTGGGTGTGTGTGGGGGGTATGTGTTGGGTGTGTGTGGGGTGGATGTGTGTTGGGTGTGTGTGGGGTGGGTGTGTGTGGGAGGTGTGTTGGGTGTGTGTGGGGTGGGTTTGTATGGGAGGTGGGTGGGTGTGTGTGGGGGATATGTGTGGGGTGTGTGTCGGAGCTGTGTGGTGTGTGTGTGTGTATTGGGTGTGTGTGTATTGGGTGTGTGTGCATTGGGTGTGTGTGTATTGGGTGTGTGTGCATTGGGTGTGTGGGGGAGGTGTGTGTGTTCTGTAGATAACAGTTTGTGCTGTATAACCTCACCTGATACCAGTGTGTAACTGTCAGAGCAGCAGTAGTTGCTAATATTAAGGGATATGCCTACAATAAATATTATTATTGCATTGCAAGGATGTACTTTCGTATGGCTATTTATAACAAAGGGCCACAATATTATGCCTTGGTGTTTACATTTCTACGGACCTAATTACCAAATTGACACATTTCTCCAGTAAGCAGGGTTCTACAAACATGTCAATTGAAAATGTGTTTTTTTGTAATAAGTGTATGGCTGGACGAGGGTTGAAGTTTATTACTAAATAATAACAAAACATTGAGTTTGTAACTCGCTGTTCATTGAAAAACATGATGCAGGGAGGGGTGTGTTACAGGGTTGTGTGTGTGTGTGTGTGTGTGTGTGTGTGTTCTAATGTGGCGGCTGTGTGCCCACGTCTGTGTGCGTACGTGGGTGGGCTGTGTGTGTAGGCTGAAGATCTGTTGACAGTCCAAGAGGGGTTGTTTGTGTAACGTGACAGGGGTTATCTATCTCCAGTTTGGAGGCATTTCAAGTCCATAGGTCTGCAAAAATGTCCTTTGAAAATGTTTTTGTGTCATAAATGTATGGCTGAATGAGGGTTGTAATTTAATATTAAATAATAACAATACATTGAATTTGTAACGCACTGTTCATTGAAAAATAATCTCAAAGTTCTATAGTTTGTGTGTGTGTGTGTGTGTGTGTGTGTGTGTGTGTGTGTGTGTGTGTGTGTGTGTGTGTGTGTGTGTGTGTGTGTGTGTGTGTTCATACTCAGAGAAAGGTATCCCTGCCCACCAGGTAAACTGGGGATGGGTCTGGAATAAGCAGGGCTTTCTCCTATAGCAGGGCTTTCTCCTATAGCAGGGCTTTCTCCTATAGCATGGCTTTCTCCTATAGCAGGGCTTTCTCCTATAGAGCTCCATTTTTATGGAATGGTCTGCCTACCCATGTGAGAGACGCAAACTCTGTCTCAACCTTTAAGTCTTTACCGAAGACTCATCTCTTCAGTGGGTCATATGATTGAGTGTAGTCTGGCCCAGGAGTGGGAAGGTGAACGGAAAGGCTCTGGAGCAACGAACTGCCCTTGCTGTCTCTGCCTGGCCGGTTCCCCTCTTTCCACTGGGATTCTAACCCTATTACAGGGACTGAGTCACTGGCTTACTGGTGCCCTTTCATACCGTCCCTGGGAGGGGTGCGTCACTTGAGTGGGTTGAGTCACTGATGTGATCTTCCTGTCTGGGTTGGTGCACCCCCTTGGGTTGTGCCGTGGCGGAGATCTTTGTGGGCTATACTCGGCCTTATCTCAGGATGGTAAGTTGGTGGTTGAAGATATCCCTCTAGTGGTGTGGGGGCTGTGCTTTGGCAAAGTTGGTGGAGTTATATCCTTCCTGTTTGGCCCTGTCCGGGGGTATCATCGGATGGGGCCACAGTGTCTCCTGACCCCTCCGGTCTGAGCCTCCAGTATTTATGCTGCAGTAGTTTGTGTGTCGGGGGGCTAGGGTCAGTTTGTTATATCTGGAGTACTTCTCCTGTCTTATCCGGTGTCCTGTGTGAATTTAAGTATGCTCTCTCTAATTCTCTCTTTCTCTCTTTCTTTCTCTCTCTCGGAGGACCAGAGCCCTAGGACCATGCCTCAGGACTACCTGGCATGATGACTCCTTGCTGTCCCCAGTCCACCTGGCCGTGCTGCTGCTCCAGTTTCAACTGTTTGCATGCGGCTATGGAATCCTGACCTGTTCACCGGACGTGCTACCTGTCCCAGACCTATTATTTGACCATGCTGGTCATTTATGAACATTTGAACATCTTGGCCATGTTCTGTTATAATCTCCATCCGGCACAGCCAGAAGAGGACTGGCCACCCCTCATAGCCTGGTTCCTCTCTAGGTTTCTTCCTAGGTTTTGGCCTTTCTAGGGAGTTTTTCCTAGTCAACGTGCTTCAACACCTGCATTGTCACGGAGTTCCTTTGTTATGTCTTTGTGTTAGGTTGGTCAGGGCGTGAGTTGGGGTGGGTAGTCTATGTCCTTTTTCTATGTTGTTATATTTCTATGTGTTTGGCCTAGTATGGTTCTCAATCAGAGGCAGGTGTCGTTCGTTGTCTCTGATTGAGAATCATACTTAGGTAGCCTGTTTTCCCCATTTGGGTTGTGGGTGTTTATTTTTTGGTTTGTGTTTCTGCACCAGACAGGACTGTTTCAGTTTCATTTTCGGTCTCTTGTTGTTTTTGTCATTCAGTGTTCTGTTCTATGAAATAATCATGAACACAAACCACGCTGCACTTTGGTCCTCACCTTCTTCCACCAAGGAAAACCGTTACATGCATTGCTTGCTGTTTGGGGTTTTAGGCTGGGTTTCTGTACAGCACTTTGAGATATCAGCTGATGTACGAAGGGCTATATAAATAAATTTGATTTGATTTGGAATACTCCATAGCTCCTGGTTGCCTCGGCCACTAAGTACGGCTTGTTTGAAAGACGGTTTCAGCTGTCGTGGGCTGCCAGCTGTTTGGAGAAGGAGGTGCTTTCTGTACCCTTGAGTGCCACGCATACAGGGACCTTTGAAATGTTCGGATCCTTTTGTTTTTGTAAATTTGATTAGTGGATTCAAAGTATGCGTCCGTGTGTGGTGAGGTTATGGACCATTGGCAACAGACAGCCACAATTATTTTAAACCTTTATTTAACTAGGAAAGTCAGTTAAAGAACAAATTCTTATTTACAATGACGGTCTACACCGGCCAAACGCGGATCAATTGTGCGCTGCCCTATGGGACTCCCAATCACGGCCGGATGTGATGCAGCCTGGATTCGAACCAGGTGCCTTAGACCCACTAGTAACACTTGACTTACTATAAGCCACCTGTTTCTAATTGACAGTTCAGTCATTAAGCAGACGCTCTCATCCAGAGAAACGTACAGTTAAGGCATTAAAATAGCTAGGTGAGACAACAACACATCACTGTCGTATCATGTAAATTTTTCTTCAATGAAGTAGCTATAAGCAGTCAGTAAATAGTGAGTTATTTAAGAGAGTCTTCAAAGAGGAAGGGTTTCAGATGTTTCCTGAAGATGGGCAGGGACATCGCTGTCCTATCTTCAAGGGGAAGCTGGTTCCACCATCGGGGTGCCAGGATAGAGAAGAGTTTTGACTGGGCTGAGCGGGAGCGGGATGGGAGGGCCAAGAGACCAGCGCTGGAGAGATGGAGTGCTTGGGATGGGGTGTAGGGTTTGAGCACAGCCTGAAGGAAGGGAGGGCGGTTCTTCTTGCTGCTCTGTAGACAAGCACCATGGTCTTGAAGATGATGCAAGTTTCGACTGGAAGCCAGTGGAGTGTGCGAAGGAATGGGGTGACATGGGAGAACTCAGGAAGGTTGAACACCAGGTGGGCTGCGGCATTTTGATGGCACAATCTATAATTTAGATGGTGGGTTAGCATGGGAACAGTTTGGAGACATATTATCTGGTTACCTTTAAACAGGTCAACATACACAAGGCTGCGGGGCCAGACGGATTACCAGGACGTGTGCTCCGGGCAAGTGCTGACCAACTGGCAGTTGTCTTCACTAACATTTTCAACATGTCCCTGATTGAGTCTGTAATACCAACATGCTTCAAGCAGACCACCATTGTCCCTGTGCCCAAGAACACAACGGCAACCTGCCTAAATGACGACAGATCTGTAGCAGTCACGTCCGTTGCCATGAAGTGCTTTGAAAGGCTGGTAATAGCTCAAACAGATCCACAGATGATGCAATCTCTATTGCACTCCACACTGCCCTTTCCCTCCTGGGCAAAAGGAACACCTACGTGAGAATGCTATTCATTGACTACAGCTCAGCGTTCAACACCATAGTATCCTCAAAGCTCATCACGAAGCTAAGGAACCTGGGACTAAACACCTCCTTCTGCAACTGGATCCTGGACTTCCTGACGGGCCGCCCCCAGGTGGTGAGGGTAGGTAACAACACTCTCAACGTGCTTCAACACCTGCATTGTCACGGAGTTCCTTTGTTATGTCTTTGTGTTAGGTTGGTCAGGGCGTGAGTTGGGGTGGGTAGTCTATGTCCTTTTTCTATGTTGTTATATTTCTATGTGTTTGGCCTAGTATGGTTCTCAATCAGAGGCAGGTGTCGTTCGTTGTCTCTGATTGAGAATCATACTTAGGTAGCCTGTTTTCCCCATTTGGGTTGTGGGTGTTTGTTTTCTGGTTTGTGTTTCTGCACCAGACAGGACTGTTTCAGTTTCATTTTCGGTCTCTTGTTGTTTTTGTCATTCAGTGTTCTGTTCTATGAAATAATCATGAACACAAACCACGCTGCACTTTGGTCCTCACCTTCTTCCACCAAGGAAAACCGTTACATGCATTGCTTGCTGTTTGGGGTTTTAGGCTGGGTTTCTGTACAGCACTTTGAGATATCAGCTGATGTACGAAGGGCTATATAAATAAATTTGATTTGATTTGGAATACTCCATAGCTCCTGGTTGCCTCGGCCACTAAGTACGGCTTGTTTGAAAGACGGTTTCAGCTGTCGTGGGCTGCCAGCTGTTTGGAGAAGGAGGTGCTTTCTGTACCCTTGAGTGCCACGCATACAGGGACCTTTGAAATGTTCGGATCCTTTTGTTTTTGTAAATTTGATTAGTGGATTCAAAGTATGCGTCCGTGTGTGGTGAGGTTATGGACCATTGGCAACAGACAGCCACAATTATTTTAAACCTTTATTTAACTAGGAAAGTCAGTTAAAGAACAAATTCTTATTTACAATGACGGTCTACACCGGCCAAACGCGGATCAATTGTGCGCTGCCCTATGGGACTCCCAATCACGGCCGGATGTGATGCAGCCTGGATTCGAACCAGGTGCCTTAGACCCACTAGTAACACTTGACTTACTATAAGCCACCTGTTTCTAATTGACAGTTCAGTCATTAAGCAGACGCTCTCATCCAGAGAAACGTACAGTTAAGGCATTAAAATAGCTAGGTGAGACAACAACACATCACTGTCGTATCACGTACATTTTCCTTCAATGAAGTAGCTATAAGCAGTCAGTAAATAGTGAGTTATTTAAGAGAGTCTTCAAAGAGGAAGGGTTTCAGATGTTTCCTGAAGATGGGCAGGGACATCGCTGTCCTATCTTCAAGGGGAAGCTGGTTCCACCATCGGGGTGCCAGGATAGAGAAGAGTTTTGACTGGGCTGAGCGGGAGCGGGATGGGAGGGCCAAGAGACCAGCGCTGGAGAGATGGAGTGCTTGGGATGGGGTGTAGGGTTTGAGCACAGCCTGAAGGAAGGGAGGGCGGTTCTTCTTGCTGCTCTGTAGACAAGCACCATGGTCTTGAAGATGATGCAAGTTTCGACTGGAAGCCAGTGGAGTGTGCGAAGGAATGGGGTGACATGGGAGAACTCAGGAAGGTTGAACACCAGGTGGGCTGCGGCATTTTGATGGCACAATCTATAATTTAGATGGTGGGTTAGCATGGGAACAGTTTGGAGACATATTATCTGGTTACCTTTAAACAGGTCAACATACACAAGGCTGCGGGGCCAGACGGATTACCAGGACGTGTGCTCCGGGCAAGTGCTGACCAACTGGCAGGTGTCTTCACTAACATTTTCAACATGTCCCTGATTGAGTCCGTAATACCAACATGCTTCAAGCAGACCACCATTGTCCCTGTGCCCAAGAACACAACGGCAACCTGCCTAAATGACGACAGATCTGTAGCAGTCACGTCCGTTGCCATGAAGTGCTTTGAAAGGCTGGTAATAGCTCAAACAGATCCACAGATGATGCAATCTCTATTGCACTCCATACTGCCCTTTCCCTCCTGGGCAAAAGGAACACCTACGTGAGAATGCTATTCATTGACTACAGCTCAGCGTTCAACACCATAGTATCCTCAAAGCTCATCACGAAGCTAAGGAACCTGGGACTAAACACCTCCTTCTGCAACTGGATCCTGGACTTCCTGACGGGCCGCCCCCAGGTGGTGAGGGTAGGTAACAACACATCTGCTACGCTGATCCTCAACACTGGAGCTTCCCAGGGGTGCGTGCTCAGTCCCCTCCTGTACCCCCTGTTCACCCACGACTGCATGGCCAGGCACGACTCCAACACCATCATTAAGTTTGCAGACGACAGAACAGTGGTAGGCCTGATCACCGACGAGACAGCCTATAGGGAGGAGGTCAGAGACCTGGTCGGGTGGTGCCAGAATAACAACCTATCCCTCAACGTCACCAAGACTAAGGAGATGATTGTGGCTTATCATATATGCATAGCCACTTTAACTATACATTCATGTACATACTACCTCAATAAGCCCGACTAACCGGTGTCTGTATATAGCCTTGCTACTCCTTTTTCAAATGTCTTTTTACTGTTGTTTTTATTTCCTTACTTACCCACACACACCATACACACACACCACACACACACACACACACACACACACACACACACACACACACACACACACACACACACACACACACATATACCTTTTTTCGCACTATTGGTTAAGTAAGCATTTCACTGTAAGGTCTACACCTGTTGTATTCCGCGCACGTGACAAATATACTTTGATTTGATTTGACAGTTTGAAGACAACATGTGTAGGTTGGCATGGGGACAGTTTGGTGAAATTATCTGGTTAGATGGTGCAGGTTACCATGGGGACAGTTTGGAGACAGATTACCTGGTTAGCTGGTGCAGGTTAGCATGTGGATAGTTTGGAGACATATTACCTGGTTAGATGGTGGGTTAGCATGGGGACAGTTTGGAGACAGAATATCTGGTTAGATGGTGCAGGTTAGCATGGAGACAGTTTGGAGACAGATTACCTGGTTAGCTGGTGCAGGTTAGCATGTGGATAGTTTGGAGACATATTACCTGGTTAGATGGTGGGTTACCATGGGGACAGTTTGGAGACAGATTACCTGGTTAGATGGTGGGTTAGCATGGGGACAGTTTGGAGACATATTACCTGGTTAGATGGTGGGTTAGCATGGGGGCAGTTATGAGACATGTTATCTGGTTGGTTAGCATGGGGACAGTTTGGAGACATATTACCTGGTTAGATGGTGCAGGTTAGCATGTGGACAGTTTGGAGACATATTACCTGGTTAGATGGTGGGTTAGCATGGGGACAATTTGGAGACATATTACCTGGTTAGATGGTGGGTTAGCATGTGGACAGTTTGGAGACATATTACCTGGTTAGATGGTGCAGGTTACCATGGGGACAGTTTGGAGACAGATTACCTGGTTAGATGGTGCAGGTTAGCATGTGGACAGTTTGGAGACATATTACCTGGTTAGATGGTGCAGGTTAGAATGGGGACAGTTTGGAGACATATTACCTGGTTAGATGGTGCAGGTTACCATGGGGACAGTTTGGAGACATATTACCTGGTTAGATGGTGCAGGTTACCATGGGGACAGTTTGGAGAAATTATCTGGTTAGATGGTGCAGGTTAGCATGGGGACAGTTTGGAGAAATTACCTGGTCAGATTGTAGGTTAGCATGGGGACAGTTTGGAGAAATTACCTGGTCAGATTGTAGGTTAGCATGGGGACAGTTTGGAGAAATTACCTGGTCAGATTGTAGGTTAGCATGGGGACAGTTGGAGACAGATTACCTGGTCAGATTGTAGGTTAGCATGTGGACAGTTGGAGACAGATTACCTGGTTAGATGGTGCAGGTTATCATGTGGACAGTTTGGAGACCTATTACCTGGTTAGATGGTGCAGGTTAGCATGGGGACAGTTTGGAGACAGATTATCTGGATAGATGGTGCAGGTTAGCATGGGGACAGTTTGGAGACAGATTATCTGGATAGATGGTGCAGGTTAGCATGGGGACAGTTTGGAGACAGTTTATCTGGTTAGATGATGCAGGTTAGCATGGGGACAGTTTGGAGACAGATTACCTGGTTAGATGGTGCAGGTTATCATGGGGACAGTTTGGAGACAGATTATCTGGTTAGATGGTGCAGGTTAGCATGTGGACAGTTTGGAGACATATTACCTGGTTAGATGGTGGGTTACCATGGGGACCGTTTGGAGACATATTACCTGGTTAGATGGTGGGTTAGCATGTGGACAGTTTGGAGACATATTACCTGGTTTGATGGTGGGTTAGCATGGGGACAGTTTGGAGACATATTACCTGGTTAGATGGTGGGTTAGCATGGGGACAGTTTGGAGACATATTACCTGGTCAGATGGTGGGTTAGCATGGGGACAGTTTGGAGACATATTACCTGGTCAGATGGTAGGTTAGCATGGGGACAGTTTGGAGACATATTACCTGGTCAGATGGTAGGTTAGCATGGGGACAGTTTGGAGACATATTACCTGGTTAGATGGTGGGTTAGCATGTGGACAGTTTGGAGGCACAACGGACAGTGGACTTTGTCTTTCAGACCTTTATTTACTGACAGATCACTGTGTGCAAAGACCAGTTGTGAAACACAGTCCCAGGTCCAAATGAAAGAGAGTCAGAGAGACAGAGAGAGAGAGAGAGAGGTGGAGAGAGAGAGAGAGAGAGAGAGAGAGAGGTGGAGAGAGAGAGAGAGAGAGAGAGGTGGAGAGAGAGAGAGAGAGAGAGAGAGAGAGAGAGAGAGAGAGAGAGGTCAGCTAATGATTGACAGATTCCACAATAGTATAAAGGAGCCCTGCATTTCTCCATTCCTCGGCTCAATCGCTAGATCCCGTCCTCCATCCATCCCTCCTTCTCTCCATCCATCCCTCCGTCCGTGCGCCTGTCCTTTCATCATGCAGTGGTTGTCTGTCTGCAGCCTGTTGGTGCTGCTGAGTGTGTCAGCCCGGTCTCAGGCTCAGAACCAGATCTGTACCATCTTCACAGAGGCCAAGGAAGATGGATTCAAATCTTTGTGAGTAGTGAAGCCTCATACTGCAGTAGTAGATATGCCTCATACTGCAGTAGTAGATATGCCTCATGTTGCAGTAGTAGATATGCCTCATGTTGCAGGAGTAGATATGCCTCATACTGCAGTAGTAGATATGCCTCATACTGCAGTAGTAGATATGCCTCATGTTGCAGGAGTAGATATGCCTCATACTGCAGTAGTAGATATGCCTCATACTGCAGTAGTAGATATGCCTCATGTTGCAGTAGTAGATATGCCTCATGTTGCAGTAGTAGATATGCCTCATACTGCAGTAGTAGATATGCCTCATGTTGCAGTAGTAGATATGCCTCATACTGCAGTAGTAGATATGCCTCATGTTGCAGGAGTAGATATGCCTCATACTGCAGTAGTAGATATGCCTCATACTGCAGTAGTAGATATGCCTCATACTGCAGTAGTAGATATGCCTCATGTTGCAGGAGTAGATATGCCTCATACTGCAGTAGTAGATATGCCTCATGTTGCAGTAGTAGATATGCCTCATATTGCAGTAGTAGATATGCCTCATACTGCAGTAGTAGTAGATATGCCTCACATTGCAGTAGTAGATATGCCTCAAATTGCAGCAGTAGTAGCCATGCCTTATATTTCATTAGTAGGATGCCTCACATTGCAGTAGTAGATATCCCTCATACTGCAGTATTAGATTTGAGGCAAATTATCTCAAGAAATCAGTCAGAAAGTTAAAGCTTGGTCACAAATGGGTCTTCCAAATGGACAATGACCCCAAGCATGCTTCCAAAGTTGTGTCAAAATGGCTTAAGGACAACAAAGTCAAGGTGTTGGAGTGACCATCACAAAGCCCTGACCTCATTCCTATTGACAATTTGTGTGCAGAACTGAAAAAAAAGCGTGTGCAAGCAAGGAGGCCAATCCCGATCAGACGCGATTCTGAAAAGGAAGATATGTTGGAGACAACATTAGAAAACTATGAGAATGCAGGGAAACTAAGTATAATCTGTAGAGCAGATTTTGAGAGAGCATTTCATACAGTACGCCTAGAATCTGTTTATAAGTGCCTGGATTTTTTCTACTTTATAGAATGTCTTATAAAATGGGTAGAAGTCATGTACAGTAAAAGGATAAATAACGGTTACTTCTCTGGGAATTTTGAATTGTCAAGAGGCATAAAACAAGGTTGTCCTGTGTCACCGTACCTATTTATTATGGCCATTGAATTGCTTTAAAAATCAGATCTAAATGATAACATTATTAAGGGGCAAATAAATGAAGGGATTAGAGACAAAATGATCAATGTACGCTGATGATTCTCTTTGAGTCCTCAATCTTCAACCTTGAAAGGCCACATTGAGGACCTGGATAATAAACCCAACTATGATAAGTGATAATATGATAATACTATATTAAGGATTGGGTCTCTAAAAGATGCAAACTTTAAAGTTTTGTGAAGTCGATGTGCTTGGTGTACATATCCCCGGGAAAAGTTGAGGGATCTTTGCAACTATTAACTTTGATCAAAAACAGCAAAATATATATAATCTTGAAACTGTGGAAACAGCCATCCGTTTACGGGAAGATTTACCCTGATAAATTCTCTAGTCATATCAAATCAAATCAAATCAAATTTATTTATATAGCCCTTCGTACATCAGCTGATATCTCAAAGTGCTGTACAGAAACCCAGCCTAAAACCCCAAACAGCAAGCAATGCAGGTGTTGAAGCACGGTGGCTAGGAAAAACTCCCTAGAAAGGCCAAAACCTAGAGAGGAACCAGGCAATGTGGGGTGGCCAGTCCTCTTCTGGCTGTGCCGGGTGGAGATTATAACAGAACATGGTCAAGATGTTCAAATGTTCATAAATGACCAGCATGGTCGAGTAATAATAAGGCAGAACAGTTGAAACTGGAGCAGCAGCACGACCAGGTGGACTGGGGACAGTCGCAGTTTACATATTTATTAATGGACTTATTGACTCCAAGGGAATCATTCTTCAAATCATGCGAGAAAATAAATTTCCCTTTATTTGGAATGGCAAACCAGATCAAATTAAATGAGCATATGTACATAACAAACACCAGTTTGGAGGGTTAAAACTATTCAATATTAAGGCATTAACCTCTCTCTTAAAGCCTCCATTGTACCCCAGAAAATTCTAAATCCAAATTGGTTTTCTAGCAAGCTCCTGAGAGAGGACCATCCAGTTTAAGAGCTCTTTGCATTTTTGCTGATTAAAACCTTAGCTGTAAGTAGCAGTAGAAGTATTGTTGTCCGGGACGGTAGGGTAGGGAGAACAAGTATAAGAAAACATTTTTCTAGGCAAGTCAGTTAAGAACAAATTCTTCTTTACAATGACAGAAAGGTGGGTTAACTGCCTTGTTCAGGGGCAGAACGAAAGATTTGTCAGCTCGGGGATTCGATCCAGCATCCTTTCGGTTACTGGCCCAATGCTCTAACCACAAATAACAATGAGTTCAGTCAGTAAACTGCACTGTGTGTTCATGTTTTGGTTTAATGCATCATCTGACTGACTGTGCGTGCGTGTAGGATCCTTGTAGGGCTGGCTCAGAATCTTCCCGATAGTACGTTGGGTGACTTGGTGCCTCTCATCGCGGAGGCCTTAGCCATGGGCGTCAAATGCTGCTCAGACACTCCTCCAGAGGACTGCGACAGAGATGTGGTGAGAGACACCTATCATTTCATCATTCTGATCACACCTCATCTTCCTTATCACATCTCATCCTTATCATACCTCATCAACCTTATCACACCTCATCATCCTGATCACACCTCATCTTCCTTATCACACCTCATCATCCTTATCACACCTCATCATCCTGATCACACCTCATCATCCGTATCATACCTCATCATCCTTATCACACCTCATCATCCTTATCACACCTCATCATCCTTATCACACCTCATCATCCTTATCACATCTCATCCTTATCACACCTCATCATCCTTATCACACCTCATCATCCTTATCATACCTCATCATCCTTATCACATCTCATCATCCTTATCACACCTCATCATCCTTATTATGAGATGTGGTGAGAGACACCTATCATTTCATCATTCTGATCACACCTCATCTTCCTTATCACATCTCATCCTTATCATACCTCATCAACCTTATCACACCTCATCTTCCTTATCACACCTCATCTTCCTTATCACACCTCATCATCCTTATCACACCTCATCATCCTGATCACACCTCATCATCCGTATCATACCTCATCATCCGTATCATACCTCATCATCCTTATCACACCTCATCATCCTTATCACACCTCATCATCCTTATCACATCTCATCCTTATCACATCTCATCCTTATCACACCTCATCATCCTTATCACACCTCATCATCCTTATCATACCTCATCAGCCTTATCATACCTCATCAACCTTATCACATCTCATCATCCTTATCACACCTCATCATCCTTATCATACCTCATCATCCTTATAACACCTCATCATCCTTATCACACCTCATCATCCTTATCACATCTCATCATCCTTATCACACCTCATCATCCTTATCATACCTCATCATCCTTATCACATCTCATCATCCTTATCACACCTCATCATCCTTATCATACCTCATCATCCTTATCACACCGCATCTTTCTTATCACACCTCATCATCCTTATCACACCTCATCATCCTTATCACGCGTGTGCGTGTGTGTGCAGGCGGACCTGTTCCAAAGTGCGGTGTGTTCCTCTGAGACCCTGGTGGAGAAGAACCATCTGAAGATGTGCTGTGAGAAGACTGCCGCTGAGAGGACACACTGCTTCCTGGACCACAAGGCCAAGGTAGAATGGACCACCCCTCCCTCTGAGCCAGGTTTCCTATCTAGGTTTCTTCCTTCTGCTCTTTGGGGTGTAGACCGGGTTACTGGAAGTCAAAAAGACTTTATGGATACATTTGACTGAGTGATTGATTGAGTGATTGATTGATTGATTGATTGTAGATTCCTCGGGACCTGTCCCTCAAAGCTGAGCTGCCCGCTGCAGACCAGTGTGAAGACTTCAAGAAGGACCACCAGGCTTTTGTTGGGAGGTAAGTGTCCACACTCGACTCGAGACCACACCATCGTCTAGAGACCACACCATCGATTAGAGACCGTCGACTTGAGACCACACCATCGACTAGAGACTACACCATCGATTAGAGACCATCGACTTGAGACCACACCATCGACTTGAGACCACACCATCGACTAGAGACCACACCATCGACTAGAGACCACACCATCGACTAGAGACCACACCATCGACTAGAGACCACACCATCGACTAGAGATCACACCATCGACTAGAGACCACACTATCGACTAGAGACCACACCATCGACTAGAGACCACACCATCGACTAGAGACCACACCATCGACTAGAGACCACACTATCGACTAGAGACCACCCCATTGACTAGAGACTACACCATCAACCTGAGTCCACACCATCAACTAGAGACTACACCATCGACTAGAGACCATTGACTAGAGACCACACCATCGACTAGAGACCACACCATCGGCTAGAGACCACACCATCAACTAGAGACCATCGACTAGAGACCACACCATCGACTAGAGACCACATCATCGACTAGAGACCATCGACTAGAGACTACACCATCGATTAGAGACTACACCATCGACTAGAGACCACACCATCGACTAGAGACCACACTATCGACTAGAGACCACACCATCGACTAGAGACCACACTGTCGACTAGAGACCATCGACTAGAGACTACACCATCGACTAGAGACCACACCATCGACTAGAGACCACACCATCGACTAGAGACCACACCATCAACTAGAGACTACACCATCGACTAGAGACTACACCATCGACTAGAGACCATTGACTAGAGACCACACCATCGACTAGAGACCACACCATCGACTAGAGACTACACCATCTACTAGAGACCATTGACTAGAGACCACACCATCGACTAGAGTCCACACCATCAACTAGAGACTACACAATCGACTAGAGACCATTGACTAGAGACCACACCATCGACTAGAGACCACACCATCAACTAGAGACCATCGACTAGAGACCACACCATCGACTAGAGACCACATCATCGACTAGAGACCATCGACTAGAGACCACACCATCGATTAGAGACTACACCATCGACTAGAGACCACACCATCGACTAGAGACCACACTATCGACTAGAGACCACACCATCGACTAGAGACCACACTATCGACTAGAGACCACACCATCGACTAGAGACCACACTGTCGACTAGAGAGTACACCATCGACTAGAGACCATCGACCAGAGACCACACCATCGACTAGAGATTACACCATCGACTAGAGACCACACCTTCGACTTGAGACCATCGACTTGAGACCATCGACCAGAGACCACACCATCGACTAGAGATTACACCATCGACTAGAGACCACATCATTGACTCGAGACCATCGACTAGAGACCATACCATCGACTAGAGACCATACCATCGACTAGAGACTACACCATCGACTAGAGACCACACCATCGACTAGAGACCATCGACTTGAGACCACACCAGCTAAAATACTGTGTTAGGCCGCTGAGCAGTATGGAGTGTTTTTCTGGAATTTACTGTGTGTGTGTGTGTGTGTGTGTGTTTCAGGTTCATCTTCAAGTTCTCCAAGAGTAACACGATGCTACAACCACATGTGATCCTGGCTATCGCCAAAGCTTATGGAGAGGTTCTGACTAGCTGTTGTGGAGAGGCTGAGGCCCAGACTTGCTTCGACACCAAGGTCAGGAGGCGTCAGATCGCACCCTATTTTCTATACAGTACTCTACTTAAGAGAGAATAGGGTGCCATTTTGTATGCAGTCTCTCTCTCAATTCATTTCAATAATATTTATTGGCATGGACAGATAAAGCACCTATATAGCCAACGTAAACATTCTCTCTCTCTCTTTTCCAGAAAGCTACTTTCCAACGCGCCGTCGGGAAACGCGTGACTGAACTCAGGGCCCTGTGCATCGTCCACAAGAAATATGGAGACCGCGTTGTCAAGGCCAAGTAGGACACGTCAATCTAAAATTCTATGGTTCTAATTGGCTGAGAGCCAGGTGAGCCCGCCCTTGGGCCAGTCCCATTGGTTGACGCGTGTGTCTGTCTGTTCTAACAGGAAGCTGATCCAGTACAGTCAGAAGATGCCTCAGGCCTCTTTCCAGGAGATGGGAGGCATGGTAGACAAGATCGTAGCGACTGTTGCCCCCTGCTGCAGCGGAGACATGGTCACATGCATGAAGGAGAGGGTAAACTATGTCTTCTCTCTATTCCTCTCTTTTTATTGGTGGATTGCTCTTTTAGTTCCTCCTCTCTTTTAAAACTATTTCATTTCCTCTCTGTTTACCTTTTAAACTTTCACTCTGTCTCTAAACTCTCAACCTCTCACCTCTTAGCCTCTCAGTCTCTCACCTCATCCTCTCACCTCTTAGCCTCTTACCTCTTAGCCTCTCAGCCTCTCAGCCTCTCACCTCTTAAGCCTCTCACCTCTTAAGCCTCTCACCTCTCATCCTCTCATCCTCTCACCTCTTAAGCCTCTCACCTCTTAGCCTCTCACCTCTCAGCCTCTCACCTCTTAAGCCTCTCACCTCTCATCCTCTCACCTCTTAAGCCTCTTACCTCTTAAGCCTCTCACCTCTCATCCTCTCATCCTCTCACCTCTTAAGCCTCTCACCTCTTAGCCTCTCACCTCTCAGCCTCTCACCTCTTAAGCCTCTCACCTCTTAAGCCTCTCACCTCTCATCCTCTCACCTCTTAAGCCTCTCAGCTCTCACCTCTTAGCCTCTTAGCCTCTCACCTCTCATCCTCTCACCTCTTAAGCCTCTCACCTCTTAAGCCTCTCACCTCTCATCCTCTCATCCTCTCACCTCTTAAGCCTCTCAGCTCTCACCTCTTAGCCTCTCACTTCTTAGCCTCTCAGCTCTCACCTCTATTCCTCTCTAGCCTCTCACCTCTCATCCTCTCAGCCTCTCACCTCTTAGCCTCTCACCTCTCAGCCTCTCACCTCTTAAGCCTCTCAGCTCTCACCTCTTAGCCTCTCACTTCTTAGCCTCTCAGCTCTCACTCTTTCAGCCTCTCACCTCTCACTCTCAGCCTCTCACCTCTCAGGCTCTCACCTCTCACTCTCACCTCTCACTCTTACCTCTCAGCCCCTCACCTCTCAGCCTCTCACCTCTCACTCTCACCTCTCACCTCTCAGCCTCTCACCTCCCTCTCTCACCTCTCACTCTCACCTCTCACTCTCAGCCTCTCACCTCCCTCTCTCACCTCTCACTCTCACCTCTCACCTCTCAGCCTCTCACCTCCCTCTCTCACCTCTGACTCTCACCTCTCACTCTCAGCCTCTCACCTCCCTCTCTCACCTCTCACTCTCAGCCTCTCACCTCTCAGCCTCTCACCTCTCAGCCTCTCACCTCCCTCTCTCACCTCTCACTCTCACCTCTCACCTCTCAGCCTCTCACCTCCCACTCTCACCTCTCACTCTCACCTCTCACCTCTCACTCTCAGCCTCTCACCTCTCAGCCTCTCACCTCTCAGCCTCTCACCTCATACTCTCACCTCTCAGCCTCTCAGCCTCTCACCTCTTAAGCCTCTCAGCTCTCACCTCTTAGCCTCTCACTTCTTAGCCTCTCAGCTCTCACTCTTTCAGCCTCTCACCTCTCACTCTCAGCCTCTCACCTCTCAGCCTCTCACCTCTCACTCTCAGCCTCTCACTCTCAGCCTCTCACCTCTCAGCCTCTCACCTCTCAGCCTCTCACCTTTCAGCCTCTCACCTCTCACTCTCAGCCTCTCACTCTCAGCCTCTCACCTCTCACCTCTCAGCCTCTCACTCTCAGCCTCTCACTCTCAGCCTCTCACTCTCAGCCTCTCACCTCTCAGCCTCTCACATCTCAGCCTCTCACCTCTCAGCCTCTCACCTCTCAGCCTCTCACCTCTCAGCCTCTCACCTCTCAGCCTCTCAGCCTCTCACCTCTCAGCCTCTCACCTCTCAGCCTCTCACCTCTCAGCCTCTCACCTCTCAGCCTCTCAGCCTCTCACCTCTCAGCCTCTCACCTCTCAGCCTCTCAGCCTCTCACCTCTCAGCCTCTCACCTCTCAGCCTCTCAGCCTCTCACCTCTCAGCCTCTCACCTCTCAGCCTCTCAGCCTCTCACCTCTCAGCCTCTCAGCCTCTCACCTCTCAGCCTCTCACCTCTCAGCCTCTCACCTCTCAGCCTCTCACCTCTCAGCCTCTCACCTCTCAGCCTCTCACCTCTCACCTCTCAGCCTCTCACCTTTCAGCCTCTCACTCTCAGCCTCTCACCTCTCAGCCTCTCACCTCTCAGCCTCTCACCTCTCAGCCTCTCACTCTCAGCCTCTCACCTCTCAGCCTCTCACTCTCAGCCTCTCACCTCTCAGCCTCTCACCTCTCAGCCTCTCACCTCTCAGCCTCTCACCTCTCAGCCTCTCACCTCTCAGCCTCTCACCTCTCAGCCTCTCAGCCTCTCAGCCTCTCACCTCTCAGCCTCTCACCTCTCACCTCTCAGCCTCTCACTCTCAGCCTCTCACCTCTCAGCCTCTCACCTCTCAGCCTCTCACCTCTCAGCCTCTCACCTCTCAGCCTCTCAGCCTCTCAGCCTCTCACCTCTCAGCCTCTCACCTCTCAGCCTCTCACCTCTCAGCCTCTCACCTCTCACCTCTCACCTCTCAGCCTCTCAGCCTCTCACCTCTCAGCCTCTCACCTCTCAGCCTCTCACCTCTCAGCCTCTCAGCCTCTCAGCCTCTCAGCCTCTCACCTCTCAGCCTCTCAGCCTCTCACCTCTCAGCCTCTCACCTCTCAGCCTCTCACCTCTCAGCCTCTCACCTCTCAGCCTCTCACCTCTCAGCCTCTCACCTCTCAGCCTCTCAGCCTCTCACCTCTCAGCCTCTCAGCCTCTCAGCCTCTCAGCCTCTCACCTCTCAGCCTCTCACCTCTCAGCCTCTCACCTCTCAGCCTCTCACCTCTCAGCCTCTCACCTCTCAGCCTCTTTCTATTGGATGTGTGTCTGCATATACATGTATCTGTGTCCCTGACTCTTCCTGCCTGTGTGTGTATCCCCCCAAACAGAAGGCCCTGGTGGATGAGGTGTGTGCTGATAAGAGTGTGTTGTCTCGCGCGGCGGGTCTGTCTGCATGCTGTAAAGAGGATGCAGTACACAGAGGGTCCTGTGTTGAGGCCATGAAGCCAGACTCTAAGCCAGACGGTCTGTCTGAGCACTACGACGTTCACGCTGACATAGCAGCAGTCTGCCAGACCTTTACCAAGACCCCGGATGTAGCCATGGGGAAGTATGTATACACACACACACACACACACACACACACACACACACACACACACACACACACACACACACATCTGGAAAAGCTGCCTATACACACAATTCTGACTTTGTATGGGGTGTTGCTATTGGCTAAACGACTGTGTACTCTGTTCTGATTGGCTGTCTGACTACTGACTCTCTGTATATGGTCTGTCCTGATCGGGCAGGTTGGTGTATGAGATCTCAGTGCGTCACCCTGAGTCGTCTCAGCAGGTGATTCTGAGGTTCGCCAA
>NW_027260815.1:135000-145370 GCF_045791955.1 Oncorhynchus clarkii lewisi
ATGTTTCATTAAGAGAGGTGGTACAGAACAGTAGAGAGAACATCATGTTTCATTAAGAGAGGTGGTACAGAACAGTAGAGAGAGAACATCATGTTTCATTAAGAGAGGTGATACAGAACAGTAGAGAGAGAACATCATGTTTCATTAAGAGAGGTGATACAGAACAGTAGAGAGAGAACATCATGTTTCATTAAGAGAGGTGGTACAGAACAGTAGAGAGAGAACATCATGTCTCATTAAGAGAGGTGATACAGAACAGTAGAGAGAGAACATCATGTTTCATTAAGAGAGGTGGTACAGAACAGTAGAGAGAGAACATCATGTTTCATTAAGAGAGGTGGTACAGAACAGTAAAGAGAGAACATTAATTGATTCTAACAACTGATCACCTTGTTTTCTCCTACAGGCACCCAAGCTGGTTGCTGAGAGTGCAGAGCTGGTCAAGGCTTAAGATAGAATTGTGATGATTTTAATTTCAAAAGATGAACTGATGATTTAAAAAAAATAAAAATAATAAAGGTTCTGTCTGTATCGATCCATCTACCTCCCCAGCCTACATTTACACCATGGTGACCTCATCCTCCTATCCACAACGTCTTGTCATCCACTCATAAGTCTGTCTATCAGTGATCTGTGATCGACTCATAAGTCTGTCTATCAGTGATCTGTGATTGACTCATAAGTCTGTCTATCAGTGATCTGTGATCGACTCATAAGTCTGTCTATCAGTGATCTGTGATTGACTCATAAGTCTGTCTATCAGTGGTCTGTGATTGACTCATAAGTCTGTCTATCAGTGATCTGTGATCGACTCATAAGTCTGTCTATCAGTGATCTGTGATTGACTCATAAGTCTGTCTATCAGTGATCTGTGATTGACTCATAAGTCTGTCTATCAGTGATCTGTGATTGACTCATAAGTCTGTCTATCAGTGATCTGTGATCGACTCATAAGTCTGTCTATCAGTGATCTGTGATTGACTCATAAGTCTGTCTATCAGTGGTCTGTGATTGACTCATAAGTCTGTCTATCAGTGATCTGTGATCGACTCATAAGTCTGTCTATCAGTGATCTGTGATTGACTCATAAGTCTGTCTATCAGTGATCTGTGATTGACTCATAAGTCTGTCTATCAGTGATCTGTGATTGACTCATAAGTCTGTCTATCAGTGATCTGTGATTGACTCATAAGCCTTACAGCCTACCCTCATCAAACCTCTATCTGGGATGAATCACGCCGCTGGTTAATTTCTGATAGACATGAATGACTCCTGTCAATCAAACACACATGAATAACTGAATAAAGTCATGTTTATCAACTGTATTACTGCCGTGGATATTTATTAATTATGTGTTTGGAGGATTCTCAAGACTTTAATACTTGTCCATGCGTTAGTTTCTTTATGACTATATCACAATTTTAAACCCATGAGTTTTCTTACAACTGTTTATGAATTATTTTGTGTCTTCACATTTTGTTTTATTAACAGTTGATGAACTAAGTATAAATCCTTCATAAACCCTTTATGAAGGCAACGTTAATGGAAAGAGTTGCAAATTATTATTTTTTTCAGAAATTCTTAGCTTTCTCTCTCTCTCTCTCCATGGCTCCCTCCTCACTAAAAGAGAAACATATTGACACATTTCATCTGAATAATTCACAACGCAATAAATAAAAGTAGTGATGAAGTCAATCTCTCCTCCAATTTAAACCAGGAGAGATAAACATGCATATTATTAATATTAGCTCTCTGTGTACATCCAAGGGCCAGCCGTGCTGCCCTGTTCTGAGACAATTGCAATTTTCCTAAGTCCTTTTTTGTGGCACCTGACCAAACGACTGAACAGTAGTCAAGGTGCAACAAATCTAGGGCCTGTAGGACCTGCCTTGTTGATAGTGTTGTTAAGAAGGTAGAATCTAGGGCCTGTAGGACCTGCCTTGTTGATAGTGTTGTTAAGAAGGTAGAATCTAGGGCCTGTAGGACCTGCCTTGTTGATAGTGTTGTTAAGAAGGTAGAATCTAGGGCCTGTAGGACCTGCCTTGTTGATAGTGTTGTTAAGAAGGTAGAAACTAGGGCCTGTAGGACCTGCCTTGTTGATAGTGCTGTTAAGAAGGTAGAATCTAGGGCCTGTAGGACCTGCCTTGTTGATAGTGTTGTTAAGAAGGTAGAAACTAGGGCCTGTAGGACCTGCCTTGTTGATAGTGTTGTTAAGATTAAGAAGGTAGAATCTAGGGCCTGTAGGACCTGCCTTGTTGATAGTGTTGTTAAGAAGGTAGAAACTAGGGCCTGTAGGACCTGCCTTGTTGATAGTGTTGTTAAGAAGGTAGAAACTAGGGCCTGTAGGACCTGCCTTGTTGATAGTGCTGTTAAGAAGGTAGAATCTAGGGCCTGTAGGACCTGCCTTGTTGATAGTGTTGTTAAGAAGGTAGAAACTAGGGCCTGTAGGACCTGCCTTGTTGATAGTGTTGTTAAGAAGGTAGAGCAGCGCTTTATTATAGACAGACTTCTCTCCATCCTAGATACTGTTGTATCAATATGTTTTGACCATGACAGTTTACAATCTAACATTTCAACTTGCTCAATTTCCAAATTTAAGTCGAGGTTTAGGGTTTAGTGAATGTTTTGTTCCAAATACAGATGCTTTCAGTTTAAGAAATATTTAGGGCCAATTTATTCCTTGCCACCCACTCTGAAACTAACTGCAGCTCTTTGTTGAGTGTTGCAGTGATTTCAGTCGCTGTAGTAACTGACGTGTATAGTGTTGAGTCATCCGCATACATAGAAACTCTGGCTTTACTCAAAGTCAGTTGCATGTCGTTAGTAAAAATAGAAAAAAGAAAAGGGCCTAAACAGCTACCCTGGGGAACTCCTGATTCTAATTGGATGATATTTGAGAGGCTTCCATTAAAGAACACCCTCTGTGTTCTGTTGGACAAGTAACTCTTTATCCACATTATAGCCGGGGATGTAAAGCCATAACACATACGTTTTTCCAGCAGCAGACTATGATCAGTAATGTGAAAAAGCTGCACTGAAGTCTAACAAGACAGCCCCCACAATCATTTTATCATCAATATCTCTCAGCCAATCATCCGTCATGTCCATTAACAGTGACTGGAGTCAGGAACCCAGGGCCGGCCCACTCATTAGACAGGATTACACAGCTGCCTCTGCCCACCCTGTCCATTAACAGTACCCTCGTAAAACTGACTATTCTACCAATCTTCGACTTCGGCGACGTCATTTACAAAATAGCCTCCAACACTCTACTCAGCAAACTGGATGCAGTCTATCACAGTGCCATCCGTTTTGTCACCAAAGCACCATATACTACCCACCACTGCGACCTGTATGCTCTCGTTGGCTGGCCCTCGCTACATATTCGTCGCTAAACCCACTGGCTCCAGGTCATCTATAAGTCTTTGCTAGGTAAAGCTCTGCCTTATCTCAGCTCACTGGTCACCATAACAACACCCACCCGTAGCACGCGCTCCAGCAGGTATATCTCACTGGTCATCCCCAAAGCCAAGACCCACTTTGTCCGCCTTTCCTTCCAGTTCTCTGCTGCCAGTGACTGGAATGAATTGCAAAAATCGCTGAAGTTGGAGACCTATATCTCCCTCACTAACTTTAAGCATCAGCTATCTGAGCAGCTTACCGATCGCTGCAGCTGTACACAGCCCATCTGTAAATAGCCCATCCAACTACCTCATCCCCATATTGTTTTTATTTACTTTTTTGCTCTTTTGCACACCAGTATTTCAACTTGCACATCATCATATGCACATCCATCACTTCAGTGTTAATTTGCTAAATTGTAATTACTTCGCTACTATTGGCCTATTTATTGCCTTTACCTCCTTACTCCATTTTCACACACTGTATATAGATTTTTCTATTGTGTTATCGACTCTACATTTGTTTATTCCATGTGTAACTGTGTTGTTTTTTGTCGCACTGCTTTGTTTTATCTTGGCCAGGTCGCAGTTGCAAATGAGAACTTGTTCTCAACTGGCCTCCCTGGTTAAATGAAGGTTAAATAAAATTAAATTAAAAAACAGTGACTGGGGGGGATCACGTGACCCTTGAACGAGATGGCCGCATGAACTAAGAGCTCCGCACAAGTAGTTTCCAATTCCTAATCTTACCTCCACTCCAAGTTCACACTCATTTAGCTTTAGTAAGAAAAAGTCATGGCGGCTACAAAAGGCGACACTACATGTGACATTTTTACCCGGACTCGAGTATTAGCGACGGAAAAAGCCTCCAAGAAGAAGCTAGCTCCAGAAAAAACTAGCGCCATTAGCCAGGAGCAAGAGAACCCGCTCCCCCACGAGGCACAACGAATGCCAACCTCGCACTCTGTCGAAGACATCCTTTCTGAGTTGAGATCCCAACGTACAGAACTAAACACCAAATTAGATGCCATTAACTCTCAGCTCAGTGCGATAGGGGGCAAGGTGACAATCCTGGAAAACGCTTTGCCTGACATCAACAACAAGATAACCATAAACGCGGGGCGCCTGGACGAGGCAGAGGGGCGAATCCTATCCATGGAAAACTTATTGACAGATGCCATGGAAACAATAGCATATGCTAAAAAGAAAATTGAGCATCTGGAAGAGAAAACAGAGGACCTGGAAAACAGGGGGCGAAGGAATAATTGTGTTCTATTCAATCTGGGCGAAAAAGAAGAGGGAAACATGCCACTGATCCGCTACCTGCAAGACAAACTTCCCGAATGGCTCCACCTGTCCACCGACAGGCCCATAGAACTCGAGAGAGCTCACCGGGCACTGAGGCCTCCACCAGCAGCCGGACAACCAGCGCGCCTAATCACCATACGTTTCCTGAGATTCACCGACAAGGAACGAGTCCTACTGGCGGCGAAAAACAACACCATCACAGTGGGAAACACCAAACTCGCTTTACACCAGGACCTGTCAGCTGGAATACGCCGAAAGCGCCGAGAATTTGACGAAGTGAAGAAATACTCAATTGACCGAGGCATCTTCAGGGGATTCAAATACCCAAACGAGCTCAGGATTCTTCACCAAGGAGCCTTGCGACACTTCAAAACTCCCAAAGAGGCAAAACGTTTTTTGAAAGACAATCCTGGCCAATGAGAAACAGACCAATGACTAAATGCGATTAATGCCATTACTAAAGGAGGTAAGACGACATATAGCCGATATCCAGAGATCCACCCCCTAAATGTCATTATAGCCGTCCAATTTATATTTATTGTCCTTTAACTGAGAGGGATGGGCTGTATAGCCTAACCTAGGCCGACTAATGTTTCAGCCTACTTTTATTTCCCTGTTTTTTGTTGTTGTTGCTATTATTACCTGGGGTTCCCTATGTCCCTTGGGGAGGTATATGTAGGCTGGGCTATTGATTTTTATTTTTCTCCCCTCTTTTACTGTGGTCTGGACGAGGGCAACTGTGTTATTTACTCAATGCGGGGTGGAGAGGATGAGGCATTTCTTTGGTGGGGAGACGTTGTGCGTTGCTAACTGTTCCCGGTTTTTGTTTTATTCGGAACACAGAATTGAGACTGAGCGGGGGGGGGGGGGGGGGGTAAAAGATCCAACGGGATGTGTCGAGTTGTTTGGGAACTCGGCTGGGGTGTTCAGAGATTATTATTTTATGTACACCATTTATTTTCCTTTTATGTGAACGCAGCTGTAATTACTATCCACTTTTACCCAGCGATGACTTGCACTAAAGTTTGATTGCTGCTCGATGACGATGACTAGTACCTTGAATCTATTGACATGGAGCTGCCATGGTCTAGGACATGCAATAAAACGAAAAAAGATACTATGTGCTCTAAAAAAGGAAAAAGCAGACATTGCGCTATTACAAGAGACACACCTCTGTGATGCTGAACATGCCAAACTCCGCAGAGCTTGGGTGGGACAGGTGTATTTCTCATCTTTCAAATCAAACAGTAGAGGCACAGCCATACTTATCCATAAGAATGTTCCATTCATAATTGACAAAAACATATCTGATCCGGAGGGGAGATTTATTTTGATAACTGGGTCACTATATGGTCAACCAATTACTATATTAAACATATACGCCCCTAACACAGATACTCCTGCCTTCATGTCAAAAATCATAACCCTGTTCAATGAGCATTGTGTCTCCTTTGGCGTGGTGGCTGGAGATTTTAATTGTACCCTTAACCCAACCCTAGACAAATCATCTCAAGTCCCCACCACAAATCCTAGATCTGCAAAGATGTTGAACTCTCTTACTAAAGAGATGGGACTGATAGATATCTGGAGAGAGACTAATAGCTCATCTATGGACTATACATACTACTCTAATGTTCATAACACCTACTCCCGTATAGATTACATTTTTATCCCAAAGAGTTTCATAAATTCAGCCACTTGTACAATCGGACCCATAGCACTTTCAGATCACGCCTTTGTCCACCTCCACTTTGACCTCTGCAAAAACATCCCGAGGTCAAAGAGCTGGAAATTCAACACCTCCATGCTATCAAATGACGAGTTCCATACATTGGTAACTACATGGATAGACAACTACACACAAGACAATAAAGATTCTCCTGTTTCTCCGGCCACAATGTGGGACGCTGCTAAAGCCACACTAAGAGGTCATCAAATTGCATATGCTTCCTCTAAGAAAAAAGCAATGGAAGCACACAGGCTAGATCTTGAGAGGGAGCTGGAATGCTGTGAAAAAATACATAAACAATCCCTAGACAGCACTTCCTGGAGTCATCTTAAAGCATCCAAAGCCAAACTGAATTTGGACTACACTCGGGAGATAAAAAAAAAAGTTTTCTTTACTAAACAGAAATACCATGAGTATAGCAATAGGCCCAGTAGATTGCTTGCTTACCAATTAAAAAAGGAGCAGTCAGAGCGTACAATCATGGCTATCCGAACAGCAGAGGACGAGGTCACATATGACCCAAAAAAGATCAATTTAACTTTTCATGATTTTTACTGCAAACTATATACCTCTGAGAAAAAACACACGGAGGCAGAACTCCACTCTTTCCTAGAGGGAATCTCGCTACCTAAACTATCAGAGACCGACCAAGAAAATCTCAACTCCCCCTTCACTCCTGAGGAGATCCTGGAGGTAATTACCTCCATGCCACCTAATAAGTCCCCAGGCCCAGATGGATTCCCCAGAGAGTTCTACAAAGCTTTTTGGCCCCAGCTCAGCCCTATCTTCATGCCAATGCTGGAGGATTTTTGCAAAAACTGAGTTCTCCCAGACTCAATGCACACAGCTCGCATTACAGTGTTACTAAAAAAGGACAAGGACCCCCTATCCTGCTTGTCCTTCCGGCCCATAAGCTTGTTGGATTTCGACTATAAAATAATTACCAAATTGCTCGCCAAAAGACTAAACACTCTTCTTCCCAAAATAATAAAAGCGGACCAAACTGGATTTATTAGAGACAGATACTCTTCTGATAACATTCACTGTCTTTTTGATATTATTGATCAAGTAAACGCACAAAAGACCCCTGTCCTACTGGCTTCACTGGATGCTGAGAAGGCGTTTGACAGGATGGAGTGGAGCTTTCTGTTTTCAGTCTTAGAAAAGTTCAATATGGGCCCAAATTTTATTAAATGGATCAAATCACTATACTCTCATCCAAATGCCATGGTGACTACTAATGGACTGAACTCTGACAGATTCCCTCTGGAACGGGGCACAAGACAAGGGTGCTCGCTGTCCCCGCTGCTCTACTTGTTGGGGGCGGAGCCTCTGGCAGAGCTGATAAGGAGCAATCCAAGTATTATGGGTGTTTCTGCAGGCGGCCTGCAGCACAAGATTTCGCTTTACGCGGATGATGTCTTGCTCTACATATCCAACCCTGAGAAATCCCTCCCTCTCATTTTAGACACAATTGCTCAGTATGGCAAGTTTTCAGGTTATAAGATCAATTTTAACAAATCCACTGTCTGCCCTCTCAATATTACACTCACCAGCTCTATGAAGACACTTTGTCCTTTCCAATGGAAAACACAGGGGTTTCAATACCTCGGGATCTTCATAACACCAGATCTGAATAGCCTTTTTAAGGAAAATTATCTTCCACTCCTGGATCGAATCAAGAACGATCTCCAAACCTGGATCTCCTTCCCAATTAGCTTAGTAGGAAGAATTAATGTAATCCGTATGAACGTCCTCCCTAGACTAAACTACTTATTTCAGATGCTCCCATGCTATCTCCCAGTTTCCTTCTTCAAAACAACTAACCAAAGCATCACCAAATTTATATGGGGCAATAAAAAACCTAGGATCAAGTTTTCCACTTTATCAAAACCTGAATCTAAAGGGGGTCTTGCCCTTCCCTCCCTTCAACTGTACTACTGGTCTGCCCAAATCCGCAACATGCTAACATGGATCACAAACAGACAAGAGTCAACGTGGATTCAGATAGAAGCCCAATCCTGTGGTTCATTGCCCTTAAGCTCAATTATATTAATTAATAACTTTAGTGAAGTGGGCAACATAGCCAAAACCTTTGTGATTTACAGCACCCTACTAGCGTGGAGGGACTGTAAGAAATACCTGGGCATTTCCTCCCAAATATGTTCTCACTCGCCTATAGTGGGCAACCCAGACTTGCCAAAAGCCCTGAGGGATGCCAACTTTAATCTTTGGCATACTCTAGGAATCAGGACCTTTTCAGACCTATTTCATCAGAAAACCACTACACTGAAATCCTTTCAAGAGCTCTGCAGTGAATTCGATGTGCCAAGATCCCATTTACCTCCAATAGGAGGTTTAGAACTCAGTTGAATGAAGTTGAAACCCTTCTTGTCACAGCACAATCCATTAAAGGCAAAATATCATACATCTATAGACTCCTTTCTGAGAAAGGAAGCTCCTCCTTTACTCCTTTGAAAATAATCTGGGAAAAGGACCTTGGTCTGACTATCAGTGATGAGTTATGGGCGGAGGTTTGCGACAGGGTATACTGCTCCTCTACCAGTGTAAAAATGAAAGAATCTAATTACACATTTTTGTACAAATTTTATTATACTCCTTTGAGACTCCATAGAATGAAAACAGATATGTCTCCTAACTGTAAAAGATGTACCTCTGAAAGCGGAACCTATATGCATGTATTTTGGAGCTGTAGGGAGATTGCCAGATTCTGGCAAGCTGTACATACTGCTGCACAGAAAATACTAGAGGTACAGTTTGATATGACCCCGTGTATCTATCTTCTTAATGCCCAGCAGGACTTTGTCCTTGATCCTGACAGAGAAAATTTGCTTATGACTATTACATACTTTGCTAAGAAATGTATTCTTCTATTGTGGGCCTCTAATACCCCCCCTACATTTAAAATGTGGATTGACCAGATTGTTGACTTTCTTCCTCTTGAAAAGCTCACTTATGACCTCCACAAGAGACAGCCCAAGTTTGATAGACTCTGGTCTCCACTATTCAACTATATTTCAAACTGGACAGAGTGAACGGGGTGATTAGGGAAATGCGCAGACACATGTTGTGTAAGGTACTGTAAAACCTAAAAACGAATTATTGGCCCGTCGTCTCAGCGAATGCTTGAAATAGCTGATAAGAACCTTGATAGTGCTGCTGCAAGTGTTATATGTGTTTTTTAATTGATTTTTTATTTATTTATTTATTTTATTTTTTTTGAGTACGTGTGCGTGTGTGTATATGTGCGTATGTATGTACGTATGTATGTATGTATGTACGTATATATATATATGTACCAAGGAAAATATATAGATTAAGAAAAATAAATGCTTTTATTTGACTTTATCATTCATTTTAATTGTATTTTTATTTTTTCAAAAGTATTTTTATTATTTTTTTTATTTTTATTTTTTTATATATATATATATATTTTTTAAAGCCTGTCACATCTGTGAATGTGGAATGTGTTTTGTTGGTTGAATGAAAAACAAGAAAACTTAATAAAACTTTAAATTAAAAAAAAAAAAAAAAAAAACAGTGACTGGAGTCAGGAACCCAAGGGCCGGCCCGCTCACTAGACAGGATTACACAGCCGTCTATGGCGGCATGTTGACGAGGGCGGCAAATTTCATGCAACACTGTAGGCCAGGGATGGGCAACTCCTATCCCCTGGGGCCTGATTGGTGTCACAATAACACACCTGACTCCAATAATCAACTAATCATGATCTTCAGTTTAGAATGTAATTAGTTTCATCAGGTGTGTTGATTGGGGATGGGGGGGGGGGGGGGGGGGGTGTGACATCTCTCTGGCCCCTGAGGACTGGAATTGCCCCTCTCTGCTGTGGGCTACACCTCAGGCATTTTTTGGGGCCCGGACTGGACTTCATTTCCACATCCACGGACATT